>NC_051068.1:85401680-85631191 GCF_004664715.2 Peromyscus leucopus
TGTCAAATACCTGTTTAGGTATTTATTACTTGTATATATTGTATATAGTTATTGTACTTTTGTATATAGTTTTTCTTATGTTAGTTATAACCTTTTGCTTTTTTTCTTTTTATTAAAAATAGAAAAGGGGAAATGTGGTGGTATTTCTAATTGTACTGAAATGTGATTTTGATTGTATGTTAATAAATAAAGTTGCCTGGGGTCAGAGCTATTAGAGCCATAGCAAGAGTGTGCCGGTGGTGGCACATGCCTTTAATCCCATTAGATGGAGTCTCTGTGTGTTCAGGGATACACCAGCATTGGAGACATATGCCTTTAAGACTGGGGCTGTACATACAGACAGTGACGAGGCAGTCACGTGTTTGGGTTTACAACCAATGAGAAGGTAGAACAAAAGACTACAAAACGACTCACAACAGGAAATAGCTCTCTTTCGGGAAGCTGGAGCTCGCAGAGGAAGGGTGAGATTTTAGCTCTGAGCTCTGACCTCTTGGCTTTCTCTTTTACATTGGTTCTGTGTTTCTTATTTAATAAGACGGTTGGTTACATCTACACACACTGATTCAGGCTGCAGTACAATAGCCTGAAACAGGGAGGACAAACTATGAAGTTTCCCAATTCTTAACCAGTAAAGCACAAAGATGCACAGACACTTTAGATACTAATTTTCAGGAAATTTTAAATGACAAGAAAAATTAATCCTTAACAACATTTAACTAGATATTTCTTTGTTTTGGAAAATTAATTTGAATAATATCCTAAAATGTATTCAGAGAGAAAAAAAAACAAACTTGAATTTTCAGGAGCAGGGACTGCAGTTCAGTGGTAAGGCTCTTTCCTGGCTTGTGCAAAACCCTAGGTTCTAGCCCTGGTACAACAGACACAAAATGAATCATCATAAACAAATCATGCATATTTGAGGAGATAAATAAGTTAAACATGATTTCTGAAGCTAGGTGCTTCATTTATGTATTTAGCATACACAGTTGCAAAATATGATGTAGAAAGTTTGTTATTTGAGGTGAAATTAAATAAAAAAGTAAAATAAACTGAAGGAATTAGCTAGCACTTCTGTTTTATGGTTCATGCAACTATATTACTTATTTGAGGTATCGATTTCTACTGCATCTGTATGTTAATAATTGGGGTAATATGACTGCAATCTTTCAAAGCATATTGATTAGAGAGACAGATGGTTAACTTGTATATACATTCTGTCACAGTGATTCATGTGATTTTTATAAGGTAAAATAATTGAATTATAAGAAAAACATCATTTGAAATAATTTAATTAATGAGTTTCTGACTCATTTATTTAACCACTTTTTAATTTCTATGTAAGATAAGAGATAGTCTTGTAATTTGGTTATAAAAATCATTTAAATGTTCTGAAAGTAATGCAAAAAATAGATAATTTATTTTGCATTATGAACAAGAAGATGCTAAAATATCTTATACATGATTTATCATTTTACATCCATTGTGTCACTTATAAATTTATATTCCTCATTAGATAACCTATATTTAAATAATATATAAATATATCACTACACACTGTGTGGTCATACTAAATTATTGAGTAGTTTGCTAGTGTGATTTATTCTGAAAGAATATTAACTGTTTCAGATTATTCAATTGTATACTATTATATATAGATTTAGAGAATATGTTGAACAAAGAAATCTATAGAAAAATCTATGATATTTCACAGATGCTGTATTTCCTTGATTCCTCCCCTCAGAAACATTGTACCTCACCTCATAGAATTTAGTTAGAAAGGACTACAGTTCCCATGTACTTTTAAAGTTTGGCTGTAGCATACATTAATGCAAATTCATTGTGAGCCTCAGAAGACTACAATGAAAAAAAAGGATCAAACTTTACTTATAAAACAATATTGATTGATTTTATAAAAAATTTATTTATATACATTGATAAAAAATAATGAAAATTGAAAAAATATCATAGAGAAAATTGATCCATTGCATTAAAAAAGGGAGAAGGTTTTGTTGGTACTTCAAATAATGAGGACGTATAACTATCCTCACAACATGTTTTGTTTCTATTTTAACAGTTTTTAATGTGAGTTGGAATTATTTTGTCATTACCTGCAAACCATGATATGCATGATCACCATCAGACAGATTTTATGACTTCTAGCCTACCATGTGAAATGCTTAGAGCTCACTATTCTGCCCTAATGACAAGAGAGAAATGAGTATATTGAAAAACCTCACATTTCTTGTTGAATCTAACAGAGAACTGAGGTCAGATGGCAAATTGCTGAAACTGGAGAGACAGACAGAGACAGAAATAAACAACTCAAGGACAATACTCAAAGACAGAAAATCACACAAGGCACTAGTATTCATTCTGGAATTAAGAGAACCTGGAGTGTAATTGATGAATTGCTGGAGGCTTAGTGTAGACAAGTCTGAGTATTAAACTTTTCTTAGAGACACAGTCATGTGAGAAAGGGAGGGAACTCATTTTTCAGCTGTACCTTTTAATGTCTATCTTTTTATTTACAGAGAATATTTGAAAAAAATATTAGCATTTCCAGCAAAAGAAAAGGAATCATTTTAAGTTCTCCCTAGACATTATGTTCTTAATTATGTTTGTCCTAACAAAGAACTACTTCTGGATATCATCTGCTGGCATTCATTAGATATTATCGAGTCATGGAAAGAAAATGCCCAACTCTTGATCCCTTTAATGAGTTTGACTGGTGGCGAGGGAGCAAAAGAGCAGTAATATTGTTCACAAACCTGGACCACTGGCTCTGAAGAGATCGGCATGCTCAGATACATCATGCATGCCTTTAAATTAATGAAATGTGTGGCCCACTTAAAAACATAGTAAGATTAAATTTGGAAACTGAAGTTTCCTGCAATAAAGAGCAACTTGCTTTTCTAAGAACTTAAATATCTTGACTGTACTGTAACAGGGTTAACCCAACAGAAGAATATTTTATAGAACACAAAGGCTTGCTGTATTTTATAAGCATAATTAAATTAATAGCTAATTCATAGATTACCATTAAGAGCAACAATTTCTTATAGTTCACAATCAAAATGCACAATTCTACTAGCTTCTGGAGTTAAGAAATAAGAAACTTTCATTAAATGTAAACTGCTATCAAAATATCACTAGCAAATTAAATACAAGCATATCCAAATAATTTTGAAAATTCACAAATATTTTTGTATCAAATTCACTGAATGTACTTGGTCCTATTAAATTTAACATATCTATGTTTTCTAAATTTCTCATAGATACATCTTACCAAATAATTTCAATAAAAAAGAAAAGTTGTCTTTAAAAAAAACATAGTTAGATTCATAAACTTAAGAAATTTAATGGAAAACTGGCAATGTGAGAAAACTGTTAAATATTGTAAACAGGGAGAAAAAATTCTAAGAATGACATAAAATGAAATGACAGTGATCAAAATGCTGAAATGTGAATGAATTTGGTGGACACATAGGTAGATGGGACATGAATGAAGAAAATCATATCTGAGCTTGAGGACATCACAGTCATTACAACAAAGTTGCTGAATTTGAAACTAAAGCAGAAATAAAAACAGAAATGGAATAATAACCTAGCTACAGGGCAAATATAAATTTGTAATATATACATAGTAACTGTGCAAGGAGAAATAAAGTGGGAAGAATGGAAGGTATACTTAAAGCTGTAATGGAAGAAAGTTCCCAAATTAATATTGATACCAAAGTACAAATTTAGAAAGCTCAAAGAGCACTCTTAGGATAATTGCCCATGAATGACTTGCTTAGGCATAATAAAGTTTGAGGAAGTCAAATGCAAGAATTTCTTAAAGAAACAAACAGGCATAAGGAGAAAAACATATGTAGTTTTGTGCTTGTGTGCGTGTGGTGTGTGCGCGCGCGTGCGCGCGCGCGCATGTGTGTTTATCATGCCTATGTAAGTTTTCAGAAATTATAACTCAGGAAGAAAGCAGAGTTAAAAACTGGAATTTTGAATATGAGAAAAAATGCCAATTGATTGAAATAACTTAATACTTATTATTATATGAATTTATGGGGGCAATCTCACATGAATACTACATTCCAAACACCAGCCACATAGGCTCATGACCATATCTTAGTGGAAACATAGTTAGTTCAACCTCAAATGTCCTCATAGTCTTCCATAGTTTCAACATAGTTTAAAAAGTCCAAAGTCTTTTCTGAGACTCAAGGAATCTCTTAATTGTTACCCCCCATGGAATAAAAAAAAGCAAATTACATATTTCAGCAGACAGTAACACAGAACAAGTATTGTTTGTTGTTTTTGCTATTTTGGGGGCCTGCAACACAGCTCTCAAATAAATCACACACCTGGATTTCTTCTTACTTATAAATGCCCAGCCTTAGCTAGGCTTGTTTCTGGCCCGCTTTCCTTAACTTCAAATTACCCCATCTACCTTTTGCCTCTGGGCTTTTTCCATTCTCTTATTCTGTAAATCGTACTCTTACTCCATGGCTGGCTGGGGAGCTGAGTGGCTGGCTCTGGAGCCCTCCTCCTTCTCTGGCTACTTGTCTTTTCCTCCATATCACCCCTCTATCCTGCCAGCCCCACCTATCCTTTCTCCTGCCTTACTTTTGACCATTCAGTGCCTTAGACCATCAGGAGTTTTAGACAGGCAAAGTAACACAGCCTCACAGGGTTAAACAATGCAACATAAAACAAAAGTAATACACCTTAAAATAATATTCTACAAACAAATAAGTATTAAAATTCCAAAAGGAAAGAATATGGGCATAGCAATGAAATGTGGACCAAAATGAGACTGAAAACCTGCAGGGCAAACTCAAAATGCTGTAATTCCAACTCTTTTTTTTTTTTTTTTCAATTTTTCTTTTCATTTTAGATATCAACCACAGTTCCCACTCCCTCCCCTCCTCCCTTTTGCCTCTCCAACTCCCTCCCACCCCACCCGCATCCACTCCTCAGAGGGTAAGGCCTCTCATAGAGAGTCAACAAAGTCTGACACATCAAGGGAGCAAGACCATGATCATGACACCATTGCTCATATAATCCCTCTTCCTCTCATCAACTGGACTCCAGAGCTTGGCCCAGTGCTTAGCTGTGGGTCTCTGCATCTGCTTCCATCAGTTACTGGATGAAAGTTCTATGATGACAATTAGGGTAGTCACCAATCTGATTACAGAAGGCCACTTTAGGCACCCTCTCCACTGTCACAAGGAGTTTTAGTTGGAATTATCCTTGTGGATTCTTGGGAATTCCCTCACACCAGGGTTCTCCCTAATACCTTAAGAGCTTGCTCTAAAGAATTTTTAAAGCTGCAAAGAAAAAAAGTCAAGAGTTCCAAGTCTTATATCCAAGGTTTAAGATGCCTCCGATTGTTAGCTATGCTGCCTTTATCATACTTCATTTTGGGGGGAGTTTGTTCCACTCCTAGTATGAAACTCTCCTTGATGGATATCCCATGTTGTTCCCCATCACCTTGTAGTCTACTTTAATTCAGGCTTCAGTTTCATAACTTTATGCAATGCCCTCTTAAAGCCTCCACAGAGGGACTCCCCCTGTAATAATACTGGCCTCGAGGCTCTTCTTAATCAAAGAGAAGAGTCCACAACCCCTTTAGGTGTGTATCCATCGTGACATTAAAGCCAGAACCATGTAGATAACACTGCCAAGTTTGGCTACCCTCTTGGGATGTAGCCTAAAACCTTTAATTCATATTAGAAGAAAATTTTCCAATAATCTTCTTTGTATTTGTTACATTCCTATCTGGTTTTTGTTGTCAGAGTAACACTAGATTAACAGAATCGGTTTTTAGGTGTTATTCAACTTTCTGTTTTGTTAAAGAGTTTGATATGTATTGGCATTAATCTTTTATTAAAGTGGTTTTTTTTTTGAGAGACAAATTTTTGCTTTATTTTCTTTGGTACTATGTGAATTTTTTGAATTATTTATATCTTCTTGGTACAATTTTGGTAGGCCACATAGACTGTGTCTTCTAGTATTTCCAGATATTTGGACTTCTACTTTTCAAAGTACTTTCTAATCATCCCAGGAGTTTCATTGAAGAATTTATGAAAACACTTTTTTCATTTGTAATTTTATTAATTTAGGTTAGTTTTCCTTTCTGTTTCTTTAGTTAGTTGGACTAGGACTTGGTCAATCTTTGCTTAATTTTATTGAAATATCATATTCTTTGGTCTATATGCTGCTATTTTGGACTGTATCATTAGTCTATGCTGTCATCTTTACTATTTTATTAAATTTATTTTCTTGTTTTTTAGAATCTTGAGATATATCATTAGATAATTTTTTTTGAGATTTTTCTTTTTTTGTGAAGTTTTAACCATAAATCTCTTAGAAACTGTATTGTGTATTTCCCAGAAGTTGTTATTGGTTATGCTGTCATTTCTATATGATTCTGAAGAGATTTTAAAAAATTTGCTTTCTGATTTTTTCAATTCATTCCAAAGTGTATTAGTGTTTAGTCTCCAAGATGTGCATAGTTTCTTTTGCTATTGATTCCCTGTTTTGCTCTATTATTATCTGAAAGAGATACAAGGAAATATTACTCTTTACTTGGGAACATTTGTTTACTGACAGAAAATGTGATCAGTTTCAGAGAATTTCATAAGCCAATGAGGAACAAACAAACAAACAAGCAAATGAAAATGTACATTGATGAAGATGTGGTCCATGCATAATGGAGGAAAAAGTTCAATATTTTCAAGATGTCAATACTGTCCAAGTTGATCTATAGTTATGACAAAACTCTATTATTGCTACTGGAGCATTGCCATCATAAACTTAAGACGAAACACTGTAAATAGGCAATCATAAATGAGACAGAGGCTCAAAGAATTCTATATATTCCTACTCTAAGATTGACTACTCATAAAATTATAGAGAGAGTTACTGGTCTTCAGAAGCGTATACAATTGTTAGATCATCAGGCTCCATTTGTTAATGACATACCCATGGTCACTCAGATACACATGGTAAAACTGGTGGGACATAGACAAAACAATGTATATGGGCATGGGAAAGCACTTGTAAGGAATAAGGAAGGTTGATGGGTTCAAGAAAGATAAGGATGAGATAAAAACAAAATATATGATATAAATAAACATAATCATCAAAGACTGGTTTAATTAATAGAAAGTAAATTAAACCAAACAAAGGGACTCCCAGTGCTGTACCTGGCAGAGACTCAGGTAGGTTAAAAACATCTTCCTGACCTGCATTATGATCTCTTCATTTTCACCCCCAGCCTACTAACACCCTGCATACAGGTGCCCCTCCTTACTTAAACTTCACTCACTGGAGACTCAGTCTCTTGATTCAGACCCTGGTCTCTATACCTCTACCATCCCTGTCTCTCCAGATAATTCTCTGTTATACTATAAGAAATTTGCTGGATACCCTCTTTCAATCACACTTCCAACTCCTGTGGAACACACCTTTTGGTGTGGAAAAGGATCCCTTAACTCTTCACTGAAACCCTGTCCAAGACTACATATTTCTCTCTGTCATCCACCAACCTGAACAAGTCCTCCTGACCAGGCTTCCTACAGCCACCACACATTGCTATTATCAATAGGTAGCAACAGAAATCAAGGAACAGAACATCCAACCAGCAAATAAAGAGCAGATATCAACACCTAGAATCACAACTATGCCAAGACCAGATACCTAGATGTAAGCATGTAATTGGATTTTATGTGAGGCAGCCAGTTCAAAAATAACAACATGCAGACATTATTAATTATGAAAGTTCAACCTTAGCGTAGGCTTAGCTTCTAAAACTTTAATTAACCCATTTCTATTAATCTATGTTCTGTCATATACTGTCCATGCTGCTTCTTCCATATCTGGCTGGCAAACCTGCCTTCTTCTTCTAGGGACCTGTCTGTCCGCAGAAATCCAACCTAACTTCTTCCTGCCTAGCTTTTTTTCTTTTTCTTTTCTTCTGTTATTGTTGTTGCTGTTGTTTTTTGTTTTCAAGACAGGGTTTCTCTGTGTAGTTTTGGTGCCTGTCCTGGATCTCGCTCTGTAGACCAGGCTGACCTTGAACTCACAGAGATCTGCCTGGCTCTGTCTCCCCAGTGCTGGAATTAAAGGCGTGAGCCATTGCCGTCCAGCCATTCGGCTTTTCAGTACATCAATCACAGCAATACATTTTCACATAGCCTACAAAATTTCTACAACATTTCCCCCATTTTGCTTAAATAAAAGTTAAAGAAAAACTTTAAGTCTAATACAGTAAAATTATATGTGATAAGAACAATTATCAAGTAAGAATTTCATTAACAATGTCCTGTTCATAGAGAAAATACTCTATTATCTTATCTTGATGAATTTAAAGTTTTATGCCTAAACTGTCTTCTACCATAACTTGTATTATTCTAAAACTATCTTTAGACCTCAAAACATTTTCTTAAGTAAACAATTTAAGCTAGTATGTCTCTCAACCTTGTACACTTTATACCTCTTTTGTGAGTTTCTTTTTTGAATTTGAAGCCAAGACATCCCTAAGGTGTATAAGCTGGTTTAATTCAGCTGTCCCTTCCACAATCCAATGTCTCTCAGCAGCTTTCATTCTCTGTTCATTAGGGTTCAAAGAATTCAAAATCAGCAAAGCACCATAGAAGATCCAAACCCCCTGTGTTATAATATTCTCCATCCTTACCTGGTCTATTTTTAAAAAATATTACTTTACTCTCTTTTTAAAGACTTCATTATCCTTAAATTATTTATTTTTTCTATGATTGTCTATGCCCATTTTCTTTTTCTTTCTTTAGCATCTGAGTACATTTTTAAACATGCTGTATCTGTTCAGGGTGTTTCTCAGCCTGGACCTGACTTTACTAAGCTCTTGCAGCCACACACTTTCAGCATTCTTTGATGTATGAGCCCCAACCCTGAAGCAGCTGCTTCAGGGATCTGGTGGCTGGCTCCACCCCCTGGCTTCCCCGAGGGCCTAGCCTCCTGCCAATGATACCAGGAAGGAGCAGAGTTTACTGCCCCAACTCTGAGTCCCAGCAGGAGGCATTTTTACCGGTATACAGCTGCTCAAGTACTCTGTTGCACAGCAGGAACTCCTAAAACATCAGCACCTCTGCATGCTACACAAGTGGTGGGCTCTGAGTATGGGCCACACATTGGATGCCATCTGTAGTCAGAGTTTTCTTTGGGCTGCCAGTTCACAAATAACAACGTGGAGACATATTAGTAACTACTAAATCTTGGCCTTAGCTTAAGCTTGTCCCACTAGCTCTTAGAACTTAAATTAATCCATTTCTATTCACCTTGATTTATGTTCTGTCACCTACTGCCCATCCTGCTTCTTCTGTGTCTCCTCTTCATGTCTGGCTGGCCACCTGGCCTTCTCCCCAAATTGTCCCCTGTCCAATCACATTTTCCCCTCTCCCTCCTCTCCTCTCAGTCCCTCTGCCCAATCTCCCCTCTTCCAACCTCCCCTACTCCCTCTTCCTCCTTTATCTTTAGAAAAGGGCAGGCCTCCTTATATATCAACCATCCATACTATAGCAAGTTGAATTGAGGCTAGGCACCTTCTGTTGCAACAGAGGCGAGGTGGTAAGACAAGGTAGTCATGACTCTCTGATCTCTTTGGCTATTAACCTCTGTATTTGGCTCTGTGTTTCTTATTTACTAAGGCTATTTAGAATTTTGTCTACACTTACTTCAGCCAAAGAAAAGGCTAAATCTAAAAATATCTGGATATAAAACATTCAGGAAATCTGGGATACTATTAAAAGACAAGAATATGAATAACAAGAATAGAGGAAGGAGAAGAAACCCAGGCCTAATTTGCAGAATATATTTTTAATAAAATTATAGTAGAAAATGTTCCTAACCTAAAAATGTTAGTGCTTATCAAGTACAAAAATCATAAAGAATAGTAAATAGACTGAACCATAAAAGAATTTCTCCATGGCACAAAGTAATCAAAACACTAAATGAACAGGACAAAGTAAGAATATTAAATGCTACAAGAGGAAAATAAACAAAACAAAAGCAAAACACACAAGCATACAAACAAGTAACCTATGAAAGCAAACCATTAGAATAACACCTAACTTCTTAATGGACACTAAAGAAGCCAGAAGGCCTGGACAGATTTTTCTATAAACACTAAGAGACCACATATGCCAACTCAGAATGCCATAAGCAGCAAAACTCGCAATCATAATAGACAGAGAAAGAAAAACATTCCACAATAAAACTAAATTTAAGAAGTATCTATCTACAAATATAGCTCTACTGAACACACTAACAGAAAAACTTCAACTGAAGCTGTCAACAAAACCATACCCTAGAATAGAGAAAGATTAACTAATCTAAAAGTGTGTGTGTTTGTGGGGGAGACACACACCAGAACAACAAAGAGGAATCTATAAACACTGCTCCTTGGTAATCCTCAACATCAATGGCATGACTTTTCCTATGAACAACTGATTGTATTATAAAACAAAGTCCTCTTTTCTGCTGCGTCCAAGAAACACACCTTAACATCATCTTATGGAAAACGATGGAAAAGAATACTCCAAGCAAATGGACCCAAGGAGCAAGCAGGTGTAGCCATTTCAGTATCTGATAAAATGTGCTTTAAACCACAACTAATCAGAACAGATGGGGAAGAACACTACTTATTAATAAGAGGAAAAAACTCTAAGAGGATATTGAAATTCTTTACATTTACACATCAAACATAAGGGCACCAAATTCATTAAAAAAAAAAAAAAAAAAAAAAAAAAACAGGTGAAATCATACTTTGGCACTCACACAATGATAATAGGTGACGTCAATACCCTACTCTTTCCAATAGAGAGATCATCAAGAAAAAAAAAAATAAACCAGAAAATTCTGGAGATAAATAACATCATGAATCTAAAGGAAGTGGTAGGTATTTACAGAATATTTCACTCAAACATGAAAGCATAGATCTTCTCTCAAAACCTCATGGAACATTCCCCAAACTTGAACACATACTAGGACACAAAGCAAATTTCAACAGATTTAAAAAAAAAAAGTAATAACACCCCAAATCCTATCAAGATCACCATGAATTCAAACTGGATACCAACAACAAATAAAACATCATACAGCTTACAAAGTCATGGAAACTGAACAATTCTGAATGAATAATGGGTGAAATGAAAATGGGAATGAAAACCTTTTTATAATTGAATGATGCATACCTATGGGACACAGTGAAGTTGTTTTAGGAGTCAAGTTATTGCACTAAAAATTTGGAAAGATCTCATACTAGCAACTTAATGGCATACCGGAAAGCCCTAGAATAAAAAGAAGAAATAACATGCAAAAGAAGAAATTATAAAAAAATAAAATAAAACTCAAGGCTGAGCTTAATAAAATAAAAATAAACAACAAATATTATAATAATATAAGAATCAATGTAAAATATTTGTTCTGTAAAAAAATCAATAAGATTAATAAATCCTTAGCAACCTTAACTAAAAGACAGAGTGAAGACCCAAATTAATAAGATCAGTGATAAAAAGGAAGACATAAAACAGACACCAAGGAAATAACAGAACACCCTAAGATAGTTTTAAAAATCTATACTCCACCAAACTGGGAAAATCTGAAAAAAAAATGGGTAAATTTCCTGATATATGTAACCTACCCATATTAAATCAAGATCAGAAAAGTAATTTAAACAGACCCATAATTCCTAGAGCATAGAGAATTTAAAAGTCTCCCAATAACAACAACACAAGCATTGAGCTGATGTATAAGCTTAGAAATTTACTAGACCTTCAAAGTGTAATGTGTGGCTGTCCTGGCCACACATCTATTATAATTGAGATGAGCAATAATAGCTTCCTGATAAATTTTACTAGACGCTTTTATTTCAAAATTTCCCTGCTTTTAGTTTCATAAATTTAAGAAAATTTGCTGTTGCTATTCTTAGGAATAATATAAAAATCCTGGAATAACTTTATAATTTTTTTTTCTGGTTTCAGATATCACTAATATACTTACTAGTACTATGGATGTCACATAGCTCATTCCTTCTCATCAATAATTGTAGTCACTGATACCTGGCAGAGAGAAAGCTAGACTATGATTAAAGTTGCTGAAATACATTCTCAAACTTCCAGTTCTCTGCCTCTAGATCCCTCTGTACAACTTGTAATGTGAGAATACTTTGTTTCTAAAATTCCAATATAAATGTAGCATAAGTAGTAGCATCTTATCATAAAATAACACACTGACTTTATTAATTGATTTTTTCTAGATGCTGTATGAGTCTTCAGTTACAGTTAAAAAATCACTGTTTGACAAATAGAAATGTGTTTTTTAAAACCCAGAATAGTATTAGTCAGATCTTGAATCTTTTTTAAAAAACTTCCAAATATGAAGTTTCACTTGTTATTAATTTTCAAAAGAGAGAGTGGTAACATTGAAAATGACATACTTTCAGGCATTTTTGTCTCTCTAAAGAGATACAATATTTGTGAAAGAGGAAGAAGCCTTATGCAGCAGAAGGGACTTCTATCGGGCTTAATATTTCCTGTGTTCAAAAGGGAAATAAGTTGTATTTGAGTGCATTAGAGACATTTCCCTGAAGGCACAGATAAAATGTAAAATACATTTCATTTGCACTTTCATTTGGGATTGTTTGACATGAGAACATTGAGACAAAGTGAAATAGACATTTAAGTTTAGAATATGGTCCCTATTCTGCCCTTGAATTTCACATTCAATACCCTCTTTCACTGTTCCCTTAAGAGACTATTTCCATATTATTCCTCTTTATGCTAAAACTTGAATAGTCAAATATGACTATTTGAAGTCTGATCTTCAAATATAAGAACCCAACCTGGAATTTCAAACACAATTGTGTAATCATCTTTGTGCAGAATAGAATGTAACCAACTTCCCATGCACTGAAACACCTGCTCAGCAGATACCCCATGGAGGACAAGAAAACACACATGTGGGCAATTCAACACATTTAACAAGACCTAATGAGCCTTGAAACTGTAATTTAATTCTTAATTTCTGTGAAGTAAATTTAGTAATGACTGATAAGGATCATCATCACAGATACTTAGAGAGTGATTAGGAGGAAAGTGGAAACACCTGTCCTTTTATGTAAGCCACTTAGTTCACTTTGCCTAACACTGGAAGGTACTGTATATCCTTCATCCCCAAAATGAGGACTCACAGTTAATTTTATCTTCAAATCAGAAGGTATCTTCATACTATAAAAGAAGGCAAGTATTAAAAATCATTTGTGTAGCTAAACAGTTATGCTTAACAAATGCTTACTAATTTGTTGTATTGATAAGAATGAATAAAGTCATCTATGTACTGCCTTAGTTAATAGTCACATGGATAAAATTTTTACAATCAAAGATATGTTGAGCTTGGTACAGCTGAAGTCAGAATGAGATAATTTCTTATAACAGATTTGTTTTAACTGAACTTTAATTCCCAAGCCTTCTTCTCTGATACAGATGTTCAACTGTATAGAGCATTTGTCTTGTTATTAAAAACACAGGCTGGTCTTGAGCAGAATGTTTTTGAGACTATAAATGAATAAATTGAATGCCAAGCAAATAGTCCAGCATTGGCATTTAAGACTTCTTAGTAAATTAATTAAATGAACATGATATCAAGGTCCATTTCCCTTCACAGAATGCCTAACATAATGTCTTTGCATTTCCATGAAGATACATCAGGAAATTCCCAACAAGAACACAACAAAAAATGAGTATATATTCTAATAGTCCTTCATAAATAAACTCAGATAATCCTGAAAGCTAGAATTTGTCACAAAAAAAAGGAGTCAGTGGATTACTGTGAGAGCAAGAGCATCATATGTCCAGGCTTGCTCCAGTCACAACTGTATCATGGATTCTGGAGCTGCTAGAATAGCATGTGGCAGAAGCCAGTTGAAACACTTTCCAAGTCTTAATTGCTATGTGATAAGATTTCTCTCTTGTAGATACTGATTTTGCTCAATTCCACAGTTCTTGGAAGAGCACAATGAGAAAATTAATTGAAGTTACATTGTTACTAGTCAGTCATGCCAATTTTAAAAACATTTATTGCTTGATACGTTGATATAATGTGTGTTGATCAGAACCAGCCCCCATTTCCCCACTTCAGCTCCTCCCTTATCTCCCCCTGACACGGATACCTTAAAACTTCAAATCTGTGTGTTCCTAATATAAAGTCACCAAGGAGTATTCTTAATGCCATCTTTATGTGCTTAGTTATAGGACCATCATCTGGAGCACAGGCAGCTTCTTAGAGGCCACATCCCTGAAGAAAGCTGATTTTCATTCTCTATCATCCATCAATTACCAATAAGTTCTCAGGTAGAGACAGAACTACAGAAGCCACCCACCCCCATACTGGGATTTTGGCTGGTTTGTTTTTTGTAGGACTTTTTCATGTGTGTCATGGTGGGTTCATATCCACCAAATCTTTAGTTGTAGTCAATGTTTACTATCTCTGGCTCAGACAATCTTTCCATCCTGTCTTCCAGAATGATCCAGATCCAGAAAGGAGACATATTTACCAATTCTATGGGTGACATAGTGTCTGGAATGTGAAACAAACTAAAAAGTAAAATATTAAAAGAAAATAATCCAAATAAAACGAGGTCTAGGGAACTAAGGGAGTTATCCAAAGAAGAAATATTTAAAAAAAAATATTCAACATCTTTTACCACCAAGGAAACGCCAATTAGAAATACTTTGAAATTTCACCCTATCCCAATCCAAATAGTTAAGATAAAATTAATTTTAAAAAAATTAAAAGAAAAAACAAATGACTATGAACAATGTAGCATGGATTTGTGAAAATGGTTTCCACATTGAGTGGTATATTTGTTAAGCAAAATGAATGCTTAGTTAATGGTATGAACTCAAGACATGCAAGAGAATAGGCAGAGATCATTTTGAAGGTGAATCTCTTTGAATTCCCATAGTTCTTCAAAGAGCATAATGATGTTGGACATAGGTAGAAATATTGACAACACACAATGCTAGTACTTATCATTTTATTTGGTGGAAAATAACATAAAAGGAATGAACGATTTCTGGCAAGAAGCAGACCTAAATATTCATATACATAGGATATATGCAGTATATGCATAGAAATAAATAACCTAATGTGTAAGAGGAACACCTCAATGTTTATTTACACATAAATTTCCCCTGACCCTCAAATTTGAGTTAATCCCAGTCATATATTGGTGATAATAGGGCAATATCTTTAAAATATTTTTAGAGCTGTATTTTAAGGATTGATTTGTATTCATAACATCATTGATAAAAGTCACTATTATTGAATTCTGGTAGTTTTATAAAGAGATGCATAAAGGGATATATGGAAATGTACTTCTAGTCTGTTGTCTTCTGATGATGGTCAGAGATATTTTGGAAATCCCAAATTTTGGATAGACTCAAAAGTCTACCACTGCATGTGTGAAAATTAATGTTGTCTTGACAGAATCAGCTAGGAGACAAGCTAGTAAGCATGCCTGAAAGGGACTAACTAGATTTTTCACATAAAAGTAGGAAGACTCACCTGAATTGTGGGGGGTTACACTTCCCAGTCAGAGGTACCAAACTAAATCCAAGAGAAAAAGCAGGGTTAGATCTGCACATAACCCTTCATCTATCCCCCCTTTACTTTAAGTATAATGTAACCAACTATTGTAGGTTCTGAAGTCACCACTTCCCTACTGGAGAGACTTGAACCTGGAACTTTGAGCAAAAATAAATCCTTTCTTCCTGAAGCTGTTTTGTTCAGATATTTTATTTCAATGATGATTGAACTAACTAATATACCAGATGAGGTCACTGGACTTTGATCTTTATAATCAGGAGGTCAAATAAATCTCTTTCATTGATGAAGCTACTTGCCTGGAGTATTTCATTATTATAAGAATAACAATTTATATACATACTCTGATCTTGAGGCTGGATTATTGTTACAACTAGGCAGATGGGATCCAAAGAGTATATAATTAACCTGAAAAATACATCTTCTTGATTTAAACTTTTGAAAATTAAAATTTATTCATTGTTCTTTAGTTTGGATGTTTATTTTTATTTTTTAAATTTATTTATTTTTATGTGTATGGGTGTTTTGCCTGCGTGTAGACCTGTGTACCATGTGTGTGACTGGTGCCCACAGATGCTAGAAAAGGTTGCCAGATTCCCTGGGACTAGAGTTATATTCAGTTGGAGCTGTCATGTGGGTGATTGGAATCAAACTGAGGTCCTCTAAAAGAGAAGCCAGCACTCTAACCACTGATCCACCTTCTTAGCCCTCGAGATGTTTATTTTATAAGTGGTATACTAATATAATCCTCAAGATTTGAAGAGCTGCATCTAATATTTGTTGCATGATGGCCACAAGACTCTAATTGGTTAAGTCTGGCTTACTGGAATTATCTGCTGTAGTCTGTGCTCCATGAGTGAGGGACATTTTTTTCCCATCCAAAGACCTAATAGTATTCTCATTCTACCATATTAAATCATGATTGTCAACTGCATGCTTAATGTAAAAATGATCAGTAATTATTTTTTGGTGTCATTTAAGATTTCTTAGTGTGCAACCTTCTCTTTTAGTGTAAATGTCTGTATACTTTGTCACCATTTATTAAAAGTACCATTTCCTGATTGGGTTTCTATTACTTTTGTTTGGTTGGTTTTTGGTGGGAGTTGTTTTTATTATTTGTTTGTATGTTTACTTTTAATACAAGATCAATGTTATGGTTTATATGTGAATTACATATGGAAAAGTCATGCGGTGAAAGTCTGACCCCCTAGTGCAATGTTCATAGTAAAGATTGCAATTGGTTATAAGAATTCTCATCTAGTTGACACCTTAATGTTAATGAATTCATAATTTTGACAGCAGCTTTGAAAAATGGCGGAGACTAGGAATGAAGTCTAACTGGTATACATGACCCGAATGATCTCCGAGAAGAGCACACCAGGCCCTCCCTCCATCTCCATCATGCAGTGAGGGGCTTTTTGTTTGTTTGTTTGTTTGTTTGTTTGTTTGTTTTGTTTTGTTTTTTTCGAGACAGGGTTTCTCTGTGTAGCTTTACGCCTTTCCTGGAGCTCATTTGGTAGCCCAGGCTGGCCTCGAACTCACAGAGATCCGCCTGCCTCTGCCTCCCGAGTGCTGGGATTAAAGGAATGTGCCACCAACGCCCGGCTAGGGGCTTTTTTTATTTCATACGTTCCTGGCATGATGTTCTGCTTCATTATAGTATCAGAGAAAGCATAACCATAGAGTGGTGAGCTGAAATCTTTGAAATTGAGTCAAAAAAATTCTTCCTTACTTTGTTCTTATTCTTAGGTAATTTTTTTTTACAGCAATTAAATATTAAGAGTCATGCAACCTTTTATGTGGCTCTGAAATTTCTTTACTACTCACTGATTATTTGTTTATACTATGCCAAAACCAAAGTAACTTGACAAATGTATCTTTTTAGCCCACTTTGAAATCAGAAATGTCATGGGGTCTATCCAGTGAGACTTCCTTGGAAAAAAAATCTTTCATTTACTGTGGTGATGTATTGTGTCCCCCAAAATATTGTGTACCCTAATAAAGTTTATCTGAGGATCAAAGAAAAAAGCCAGCCACTACAGTAAACACAGAGGTCAAGCAATGGTAACACACACCTTTAATCCTATCGTTTGGGAAGCAGAGATCCGTCTGGATCTCTGTGAGTTCAAGGTCACACTGGGAACAGAGCCAGACGTGGTGATACATATCTTTAATGCCAGCACTAACAATAAAGGTCTGGAGGTCTGTACAAGCATACAGGAAGTGACAGAGCTGGGCCGGAAGAGGAAATGATGTAGCTGGGCAGAGAGAAGAAATGAGATGGCAAAACAGAAAGGCATATAGGTGTGGGTATACAGGAAGTAGGTCTCTTTGGAGACTGAGGTATAGATGAGGTGAGGTCGTCTATGGTTTGCCTGATTTCTCTGATCTCTCAGGTTTCACCCCAATATCTGCTCTGTTTTTTTTTTTTTTTTTTTTTTTTTTTTTTTTTTTTTAATTAATAAGACCGTTTAGCAATCCGTCTTACAGTTTACGAATGGTTATCAATTGGAGATAGCTTCTGGGTTCAGGATGGGACCCGTATCCACTTCTTTCATCTCTATGACCCCATCTTATGCAGAACCAGGTAGCTCTTTTAATTATATATTATGGTTTCTTTTTTTGTTGTTGTTTTTTTTATGAGATTTCTGTGCTTACCAAGGTGTTTGTCTCTGAATTTATATGCGTTTCCTGTGCTTTTTCTCTTGCTCTTAGTTTTTCTGTTCGTTTGCTTTGTCTTATTCTCTTTTTTTTGTCTTATTTTGTTATTAATTTTTCCTTTTCTTTTTAGATGGCTATTTGTTTCCTTGTGAGAGAGGGCAAGAAAGGATATGGATTTGAGTATGTGGAGAGGTACAGAGGATCTAGAATGATTTGTGTGGTTGAAACTATAATCAAAATACAATGTATGGAGAAAATGCATTTTTAATTAAAATGACAATAAAATAATGTTCACCTAAGTAGATCAGAGAGGAACTTTCTTGAGTTGGTTCTCTCCTTTTGCTGTGGTTTCCAAAGAGCAAATTCAAGCCTCCAGTCTTGAATGAACATACTTCTACCAACTAAACCATTCTGCTACTGCTTATTTTATATTTTATGCTATATACCATTTTTATATAACTAATAAAACCATGGCACCCTAATAATTACAACCTGAGCAATAGTCAAAAGTAACCAGGGTGTCCTGCCTTGTAGTTCTAAGAACTGATCACCTTCTACTGCTATTGTTTTTTCTCTTTTATTCTTTTTGGGATCCTGGCACCCAGCTCCCAAACAAATCACATGGAGATGTATTATTACTTAAGAATGCCTGGCCTTAGCTTGGCTTGTTTCTATCCAGCTTTTCTCAAATTATCCTGTCTACCTTTTGCCTCTGGGCTTCCCCTGTTCTCTTGCTTCTGTAAATCTTACTCTTACTCTGTGACTTGCTGTGTAGCTGGGTGGCTGGCCTCTGGAGTCTACCTCCTTCTCTGGCTCCTTCCTTCTTCACTTCACCATCTTTCTCTCTCCTCCTCCCAGATTTCTCCTTCTATATAGTCCTTCTGCCTGCCAACCCCTCCCCCTCTCTCCTGCCTTGCTATTGGCCATTCATTTCTTTGTTAGACCAGTCAGGTGTTTTAGACAGGCAAAGTAACACAGGTTACAGAGTTTAAACAAATGCAACATAAACAAAAGTAACACACCTTAAAATAATCTACATTACTCTACTTCTCGCTTCTTGTAGTCTGTTGCTCTTTTTCTAAGACTTGTAAAGGGCTCATCAGAATCAGTGCTGTCAGATTATACTCCTTTCCTGATATTTCTGGAAACAACTTTTAGGGTTTTTTTACATCTTCTCTACAAATAACTTTAACCCTACTTATATTTTTACATATATTTGATTGTGAACAATTTTTAAATTCTGTAAACTTAAATATATACTGTTTTTTTCCCTTTGTTTTAAAATGATTTATTTTACTTAATTTCTCCTTGTAGAGTTTAATATAAGGCAGGATGACACATGAATTTTCTATATTCTCTTAATAAATTTCCCAGAGGGAAAAATGATACGCTTGGTAGCTAATGTTATCCTTTGTTAATAAACGCTTTAAAAAAAGCTGTACCACTGTTCCTGATACAGCGACTATTTCTTCACCACTAGCTGCACTGTGAGACAATTTTACACTTTTAGATTTAAATTTTTCTAGCATGTTTTCTGAGTAAAGTTATCTTTACCAATGGATAAGATATTATTCTCTCATGTTCATTCCTTTCCACACAAGTATATAATTATAACAGAATCTTTTGTAGGATCTTTGCATGACAAAGTTTTCCACATCAAACCAATCGTAAGAAAGCCAGTGTCAAACTTAAACAATGAAAATATTTTATGTGCATGAATAAATTTTAGATCACAGGAAAACTGTCTCCAGAAAATAAAATATATTTCTTTTTTCTTTCTTTTTCTTTTTATTTATTCTTGTCTCATACAGTACACTCTGACTGCAGCCTCACATCCACCCTCACAGTCCTCTTCTGAGGGCACAACCTTTCCTCTTCCTCAGATCCACTCCTCCCCTGTTTCCCTTCAGGAAAAAAAAACAGAAAAAAAAAAAAAAAACTGGTCACTCAGAGATGTCAACCGAACTCTGTGTAACAAGATGCAATAATACTAAGCACAAACCCTCATATCAAGGCTGGACTCGACAACCCAGTAGGAGGAAAAAGATCCCTAAAGCAGCAAAAGAGTCAGAGAAATCCACACCCCCAGGGTCAGGAGTTCCTCAAACAGGCCAAGCTGAATAACCACAGTATGTATGCAGAGCACATAGTGCAGACCCATGCAGGCCCTGTGATTGTTGCTTCAGTCTCCTTGAGACCCTATGAGCCCTGTTCAGTTGACTGTGCACTGTGTTCTCATAGTGTCTTTGACTCTTCTGAAACTTACAATTCTTCATTTGAGTCTTTTGTGGGTTTCCCAACTCCACAAAATATTTGTCTGTGTGTCTCTACATCTGCTCCCATCAGCTGCTGGAGGAAGTATTTCTGATGATGATTGGGCTAGGCACCTATCTACGATATAGCAGAATATCATTAGGAAACATTTCATTGAATTTTTCTATTTATTTATTTTTTTTTTGTTTGCTTATTTACTTATTTTTTGTCAATCCTGTTTGGTTCTATCTTCGGTCTCATGGTCATCCAGCTTCCAGTTACTGGTCATCCAGTCAGTATCAGGCATGCTTTCCCACCCCCAGGATTTGGCTTCAAGTTAGATCAGTCATTGGTTGGCCACTACCACAAGCTCTAAGCCACCATTGTCCCAGCACATCTTGCAGGCAGGACAAGTTGTGGGTCTAAGGTATTGTGGCTGGGTTGGTGTCCTAGTCCCCCAATGGAAGCATTGCCTGGTTATAGAAGATGGGTAGTTTGGGCTCCATATCCCCATTACTAGGAGTCCTTACTAGTGGTTCCTTTGTAGAATTCAGGGAGTTTCCATTCACTAGGTTTCCACATTGATCCCAAATGCCCCTGTTCTAGTTGTCTCTCCTCATACACTCTCTCTTCATAATCTCTCTCCCTCAATCCCTCCCCACCATCTTATTCCCCCTCTTCCCATCTTTACCCACCCCAAGTCCACCCACAAAAATCTATTTGATTTTTCCTTCCCAAGGAAATCCATATTTCTGAATTCAAGTAAAAGTATTTTAGACCTTATTCATGCATTCTGAGACTTGGACGTGAATTATACTTAATCTTATCCTACAGAATAAAGAATAAATTTAGTGATACTAAATCTTAAAAGTCAGCATGAAAATCAGTGAAAAAGTTTCAATTAACCATCCACCTTTTAAATTTGATCAGTGATTATTTTTCTCAGATAGCCACTGGGCTTGCTCTCTTGACAAATGCCCGTAATTGCAATTATGTTTCCTCTAGCCATTCTTTGAAATGTAGTTTTGATAATGTAGATGTTCTTCAAAATGTGTATCTTTATTTAAATTATTAAGCTGCTCCCTGTCTGTTTTGTGATGCACCAGTTCCCAGACTCAGGTATGGTTGCCAGTTTTAGAAATGTTTTCACAATTTTTGGCTCAATGCCTTAAATTAAATGTATGTGCACGCATTGTTTCTTATTACAACATGACTCTCCATAAAGATATGATGTTTTATGATCTCATGCTTTTAATTGTTTAATCAAGCAATAACATTTGATTATCTAATCATAGAGATATAAAAATACAATTCTATGATCTCCATTAAAATCTAAGTTAATTATAAATATATAGTGTAAGTAAATTTACTTGAGTATAATTTTATATCAAAGTATTTGAATTTAAAACTAAAATATGTGTATCAATTTTGATAAAATATACTAGCTCCAAAATCTTTTTCAGCTGTTATGAAATTTAAAATATTATGAAAGTCAAATTCAGGTACATATTTAAAATTTGATAAATTTTTTAACTCAACCAAATTTCATGATTCACAATCCCATAATTAAATCTTTGAAAAATGTGATATACAATTCAAAAATAGTCCTATAAATACACATCAATCTTATGAAGATATTCATTTAAAAATATATTATATATATTTCTATATATATTTTTACAGCATTTATAAGATTGTATTTTATAAATCCAAGATAAAATATGTTACCTTCACATTATTCAAACAAGTGGTTCAACCTAATGTTCTTCTAGAAATTAAAATAATTAAATGTAAATCACTTCAC
This sequence comes from Peromyscus leucopus, assembly GCF_004664715.2. Taxonomy (NCBI): domain Eukaryota; kingdom Metazoa; phylum Chordata; class Mammalia; order Rodentia; family Cricetidae; genus Peromyscus; species Peromyscus leucopus. The sequence goes on from NC_051068.1 coordinate 85,424,041, forward strand.
TAAATTTTGGGTACAAAGCATATAAATCTTTCAAAAATTTTGCTAGCTATATATTTGTTATATATTTTTCATTGTAGCACAGACTAAATACCAACTAATAATGTTCCTGCCTCCCAATTTTCTGAATGATGATCTTACATGCATGCACCATAACAGTAAGCTCAAACTATTCAATTTTGAAAAAACTTCAATTTAGAAATACTCATATATTTATTTCCATTGATAGCTCATATTTCATACATAATTTCCCTTTTGATCTTCTGTTCACTGTGCAGTACAATAATAATTTTATCTAGACCTTGTGACTTCAATGCATATGTAAAAGTATTCTTACATCTAGGTTTTAAAACTTATTCAGACTTGACCAGTCTCTTACTTGGTCCATATAGATTGATTGTTCTTAGATCTTTCTCATTGGTCAATTTTGCCTTCATAGATTTGAATCTAGGTTAAAAAAAAACTTTTAGGCATACATAGCGAAAATATTAAATTGTTTTTAATTCATTTTATTGTGTTTAATGTTTCCACATTTTAGTATGTGATATCCATTAGCTGTTCAATATAATTTTATACCTGTATTCCAGGAAGAATCTTAAATTTAATAAATTGCATTGCAGAACTCTTACATTTGTAATATGCTTAATGGTGAAAGACAAAATTTGTTAATGATCAAGAACAAAAAAAGAATATTTGTTTTCCCTAACATATAATTTGAAATTCTAGCCAGTGGAATAAGACAAGAAAAGGAAAAGAAAGATATATAGATTATAAAGGGAAAAAACAGATTTTAACTTATTTATTTTCAAATATAATAATTGGCTTATTGAAAATACCAGAGAATCTATAAAACTAAATCTCTGTATTACTATGTGATTTTAACCAAGTTGTTTTTTTTTTCATATAATGCTTAGCACCTCTCCTGTCTGAATCAATAGAATGCTTCCCACATGAGTGTAAGGAGATGTATTACGCATATTAATGAATATAAAACCATGATGAAAGACTTCAAATTATTAAACCAACATACCATTTTATTAGGTTGAAATATATCAAATCTGCTTAAACTAAGCTATGAACAATTGGTCTTTATCAATATAAGATATAGTTAAATTAATACAATTTCTAACAAATCCAATCAAGATGTTTTAGAGACATGGAGAAATATATTTCAAAGTAAGTAATTGAAACAGGTTAGAAAAGAAAAATAGGGTAATAATGCATTATACCACATTTTGTTACCTAGTATAAGGTTACAGTTATCAACATTCACAATATTAGTCAAGGAATGGATGGACAATAATATAAATGTGATAGAATTCATAATCTCAAAATAACCACACATTATTGACAACTTACTTTTCACATTCCCATAAACAACTACTCAACACAAATGTTGATGGGTTAATTTGATATCCATAGACCAAAATAATTATCCTCACATATCACAAATATTATTCAGAATGGTATATGTATTTAAATAATAGATATAATGCTATGGGAGGAATTTTTTTTATAAGAAAACAGTAAATGTCTATGTTTTAAAGCTTAGGGTAATGCTATGAGTGAATCTGAAATCATCTTCCACAGAATAATAAAGTCAAAACATTATACTATTAATATTAAATGCCTTTGTTGTACAGAAAACATTATGATAGTCAGAAGATACCTTGCAGACAGGGCTAAAAAAATGTAAGTAAGCATATATAAAACCAAAATTGTGTTTGTCATGCACAAATAATCATCAGGATTCTGTTGTGGGACGTTCTGTATCTTAAATGTGTTGCTCTGATTGGTTAATAAATAAAACACTGATTGGCCAGTAGCCAGGCAGGAAGTGTAGGCAGGATAAGGAGAGAGGAGAATTCTGGGAAGTGGAAGGCTGAGGCAGAGAGACACTGCCAGCCGCCGTCATGACAAGGGAGATGTAAGGTAAGAGTAAGCCATAAGCCATGTGGCAACTTATAGACTAATAGATATGGGTTAATTTAAGATATAAGAACTAGATAACAAGAAGCCTGCTGCGGCCATACAGTTTGTAAATAATATAAGCATCAGTGTGTTTATTTTATAGGCGGGCTGTTGGACTACTAGGGCTTAGCGAGACCCAGAGAGAAAACTCCAGCTACAGGATTCAGTTTTTTAAAAGAAATGAAATCCAAAGAGAAAATGCACAAAGTTAATGAACAGATATTTCCCCAAAGCAAAAAACACGGTAACAAATGAGCATGTGGGGCTATTTTTATTATGAATAGGAATAAGGCAATTGAAAGTGAAATTAAAATGAAGTATCACTATTCACATACTACTAAAAGTATTAAGAGAAGATGGGGACAATATCAAATGTTGGATATGTGCCACAGAATATGAAGCAAGTATTCACATTACTGGTAAACCTGTATATATATATAACCTACAGTGAGGGACTGAAACTCTAAAAAAGTACAGAAGATTTGTTGAAATACAGCAACTTTAGTGTGATGATAGTGACAATAAATTTCACATGTGACAAATTACATACAAGAGTCACACACTTTTCAGATGCATGTATGGATATTAAAATATATTAGTTGGTATTGTACAAATGTATTAATACACATTCACAATATGTGTATATTCAGAAGTATAACTAGAGAATTCCTGAATGACAACCATGTATTATAAAAACAAAAGTCAGTTTCTTAGAATGTTCTTACACTGTTGGTATGTAAAATAGTAATATTGAAGAAAATTTGTGAAATATACATGGATTTCTTATTTTGTCTTTTCCAAATTCAGTGAATCCATAATAATTTATGAACTAAATGAAAGTAAACATTATTCCTTCTGCCTATGTATAATATTAAAAAATGTTGTGTCTTATGAAAACTCTGTTATTTTGTCTTAGATTGTTCTGATTATAATATATAATGCCAGAGTGCACTATCACTAAAATAAGGACATTTGAGTCACAGATCAGAACTTAGTCCCTGGATCTTCTACTAGAGCTCTGTATTTCCAATAATAATAATAATAATAATAATAATAATAATAATAATAATAAATGTACCTTTTCAGGTTCAGTAGTTTAAATATATATAATATATTATATCATTTAAATATGCATTATATACATATAAATTTAAATACATGTATATGTAAATATGTATATAGGTGTATGTCACTCTACATGAATGTGCTTATATTATTTGGGGTAATATTTATATCAAAACTGCCATATCTTTAAATCTAAGTCTATTGAATGCATAGACAGGATATAAGTATCTTATTTTTAAATCTCTGTATTCCCTTAGCCTTAGTACAACAAGAAACTGAGTGAATAATTCCATGAACCTAGTGTTGTACCATGAGCTAAAGCCAGTAAACAATTTATACATGTTACTGTATAAGGAGATGTAGTGAGAGACTATCAGAAAGACAGAGAGACAAAGACAGAGACAGAATAAAATATTACTTAAACCTTATCCATCTCAAATTTTCATATCTACTTTTTGGGTGATATTTTAATACTAGACATGTATGTTTTTTCAGTACTGTTTGTTTAAAATGCTTCACAGGCCTAAGGATTACTCCAATAATTAGGTTCTGAATGTGCCTAAAGGTGTTGATTTTCAAATATTTTAACTACATTCCTAAAATATATCAAGGATTGTATAAAAGGAATATTTTAAAAGTATTTACTTGTATATATTCATTCAGTATATTGATGTGTTTTGTGAAGACTTTTTCATTTAAGTACACCAAGTATTTTTAATGTGTTAACATCTACTACCTGTTGCTGGAGAGCTTCTCTCAAGGTTCCACCAAGCCCCACAGTCCCACAATCCACGTATAAAATAATCACTCAGACACTTATATTACTTATAAACTGTATGGCCATGGCAGGCTTCTTGCTAACTGTTCTTTTATCTTAAATTAACCCATTTCTATAAATCTATACCTTGCCACGTGGCTGCTGGCTTACCAGTGTCTTTACATGCTGCTTGTCCTGGCGGTGGCTGCAGTGTCTCTCCCTCCTTCTTCCTTTTCTCCAATTCTCCTCTCTCCTGTCTGGTCACTGGCCATCAGTGTTTTATTTATATAGAGGGATATCCACAGCAACTACCCCCCCCCACAAACTAGCTGTACTCTTGTCCAGAGGGAGATTTGTAGTTACTATGAGGTTATATGTGTGTGTGTGTGTGTGTGTGTGTGTGTGTGTGTGTGAGTGTGTGTGATTTTTATAATTTTATGCATCTGTGTGCATTTTCACATATAATGAACACTAAGTAAGTTGTAGAATCATCTACAGTGACCATCAACAAATGAAGGAATGACAAAAATGTGATATGATACATACACACTGTAAAGTTTTATTCAGACAGACATAAAGAATTAAATTATGTTCTAAGAAAATGGGTGTGACTCCAAAAAAGACAATATTTGGAGGTTTTTTTAATTTGTGGATGCTAGATTCCTCATGTATGCATACAATCATGTATGTGATCTAATAAAAATTCATCTCATGATTGCTTAGTGTTTTATTTGTTATTTAAATGAAATTTGAAACATTACATGTTGTTTTCAGAAATTTTTTTGAAAACTGTTTAATTGGAATATACTATTGCAAAAAAAGTGTTCAAAGAATATAATAACCAAGCTTTAATTTGATTTATCACTGGCTTTCTAAGCTAATATTAAGATGAATTTAAATTGATGGATTTTCTATGCAGAGCATCTGTGCTTACATGATGTGTAGGAGTTGGCATTGAGCATACTGCACAGAGTTCAAGATTGCCTCTGGAGCTGAAGGTAAAAAGGAATTTCAGTGTTTGAATCAAATCTTTCTGGTTTTGTTTTTTCATTGTATTTATAGCAGCCTGCTAAATTTAGAAAGGATTTTATATTTCCACTTTGCCCTATAGCTCCAAACTTTACTTTCTCTGTTATTTGGTTTAAAGAGGGGGCATACAATAGCTCAACTTGAGTTAAACTCAAAATGTCATCACACAAACTAAGATAAAAGTTAAAGATGAAAATGGTTGCTGGTCTTCGTTGTAGTAAAAGCCCTGAGAACCTGCTGCAGACATATCAGAAAGATAAAATTTAATAAGCAAAACAAAATGGAAGATTTGTATCAATTTGGGGTGAGGGTATGGACTCACTAACTTTTGTCAGCTGAGAGAACTGCATTTTTTAAGCACTAGTTTGGCAAATTTTGCCGGTGTCTTTTATGAATAAACATAAACACATTCTACAGAAACAATTGTACTTCTGTTCAACAATTTATGTGCATCTATCATCACTATCTCATGTAGCTAAAAGCTTGGCACATGTTGCTGGATCCTAATGGCTCCCTTGGAGGAGGAGATGAGAAGGTGTGACATCAAAGGCACAAACACTGGGAGTCAGGTGAAGGCAAACAACTAACTAGTTTATTTAATAATGGGGAAGGCCTTGTATACCCTCCTCTCAGCACCCAATCTGTGTCACAATCTGGTGGCACTGCATGGTTGTCCCTTATTGGCTGGGTATGATAAGGAACTCTGACAGTGACTAGGAACTCTGGCAGCACCAGTTGCTAGGCCTCAGGCAGACTCCAGGTTGGCTCATAAAGAAATATATTATGTGCATGCCTTGGCAACTGATTTGAGCCAATTCCCTCGACCCTGTGGGCCTGTCCTACAACAGGCATGGTCTCAGTCTTGCAGCAAGCATTGCAATTCTCTGGCCCTCATAATCTGTCTCCCTCTTCTTCCATGAGTGATATATGGAGGCACTGTGTTATCAATTAAGAACTGGGCACTTCACTGTCAGTTGTTCTCTACATTTTGGCCATGTGTGGCTTCCTGTTATTGCCTCTATTGTACAAAAGAGGCTTTTTTTGATGAGGGGTTAGAATTTTTATCTGTGGGTGAAGAAGTAAGTATTAAGAGTATGGGTATAAATTATACTGCTTCACGATAGGGGCAGTAGTTCTAAGTTCCATGGCCTCACCAGTTATGGATACTTGCTAGGTTTACAGTGGCATACATGCATTCCGTCCTATTGGACATGCTTTAAATCCAATTAGATGGCTATTTGTAACCCACTGGGAGATTTTGTCTTTTATATATAATGATGAAGCAGTAACCCCAAACTCTCCAGTATATGTTTGTCTACACAAGACAAAAAAAAAAAAAAATAGCAATTCCAGTTTAAATGCCAAGGTGGATCAGGGAAAGCTCATAGACTAAATAAGGACAAGCATTATGAGACCTCAGTTTAGTTATTCAATGACAAGTAGCTATCTCTAAAAACATACATAGGAGAAGCACTAAATTGACTAAACACATTATAGTTATACATTTATTTACATATGTGTGTGTATAACAATAATAATGAAAGAAAAAAGGCCATAGATTTGAGAAGGAGAGCATATGGGGACATAGCCGTGGAATTATATAAATATGACATGTATTTATGAAAATAAATATAGTATTAGAAAACCCTGAAACAGTAATGTAATGGATAAATAACATAAAGCCTTTTAATATTTGTCTATCAACACATACCTAAACAAATGAATATGTTATTACTATACAAAATGTCAAGAATAATTATCAGAGGCAAAGAAGCCAGACAAAAATGGGTACTGGTTGAATTCATTAGCATAACACAGCTGCAAAAGAAACACAACCATAAATTTAGTATTTTACATAGCATATATGAATTTCATAGCTTCTCTTTGTCCCAAGTCTTATTTCAAGATAGTTAGTGGAGTTACCATGCATCTGAAGTTTACAGTTGGGGAATCTTGGCCAGACTGAGGTTTTGCAATTATGGTATGGAGAGCTTTGTTCTTTTCAGGTTCTTGGCAAGAGTTTCTGTTATTGTTTTGCATATTGTTTTGTTATTAAATTATTTCTTTTATCTTTTGAGATTATAATATTTTCAAATAATTTCTTTCCTTTCCTTCCTCCAAGTCCTCAGATATATTCTCCTTGTTCTGTTTCAGATTTATTGATGCTCTATTTCATTAGATTTGTTTCATACATATATGTATAGACATATGCTCCTAAATACATAAATACAACCTGCTTTATCTGCATAATCTTAGTTGTATGTATGATTTAGAATTGGTCACTTGTATTAAAAAACCAATTGGTAGAATATCAGAATCTATACCAATAAATTCTCACCAACATGACTGACTGCCTAGGAATAGAAGAAGGGAAATTATAGACATGCTGAAGTGGACTTGAGACAGTCCAAGAGACCTCAGCTCTTTACAAAGAACTATAGGTAAAGGATGGCAAAGGTTTCTAGTGGAAGATGGTAAGCTCAGCTACTAGAAGTTTTCTTTAGTTATCAGATATCAGAACCTCTCACAACATGACAGCTGTTTCTTCAAAGTTAATAGAAAATATCTATGGCTTTGAGACTATCAGAGTTTTAAGGACGCAGGTTTTGTCTACTTGTGATGATTAGTTTTAATTGTTGAAAAGGATCAAGAAGGGGCATACTGAAGTGACTCAATAGAGGAAGGGGAAGTGTTCTCTAACTCTCTACTCTGATGGATTATAATTTGGAATTGTGAAAAAAAAGTAACACTCCCATTACTTGAATTTTTTTAAGATCATCAGAAATGAAACTAGTACAGCACTCTAATAATATCTGGCTAACCAAAGATAATCTATCATTTACATTTTTGACTAGTTAGTAACATAATCATATAAATAAATATAGATTTTACCCAAATCCTTTCTTTGAAGTCTACCAGAACTGCATTGTAGAACTGTATTTCTACAAAGTTCAAAGTCCAAAAATGAATGCCAAACTAGATGACATCTAAGGGTGCTGTGGAGAATTGTGTTTCTTTTAGAGCATTTGTACTCACAAAAATATGTTTATTCTTGAAATTGTTCGATTAGGATTTGTGAGGGAAGATTGACATGTATGCTATAATTTAATTACTTATGTCATAAGCAAGCTATTTTAACTGATTTTTTTTTTTTATTTTTAAAAAGTATTACAATACTTGTTTTCCTTCCCTGAAGACTAGTCATAGGTAGATACAGGTAGACAGCATTCTTAATTGACAGTGAGTGAGGGAAATCATTTGTAAAGTAGAAGATTTTAACAGACATAGCTTCGAATTGAATAATAATGCAGGGTTTTGAAAGTTATTACCATATAAACCAGCTTTCCAAATATTACTCTCATTATCATGTTTTATTTATTATTTATTCAACTATAACTTGATAACATCCTCAGGTAACAACCTAGTTAAATTTTTAAGTCATTTCCCGTACCCCTCATGTTTAGAATCTCCCCTATGCAGTTCACTTCACTCTAATTTCGTACCCCTCATGTTTAGAATCTCACCTATGCAGTTCACTTCACTCTAATTTTTTTTCAGCAGCATGTCTCACAAACTAGGAATATTAGTTATTAGACTGGTTGTCTGCAGTCTGCCTCTTTGCTCCCATCTTGCTTGGACAACATGATGCAAAGATATTAATAATGATACTAGTAAGTCCCACAGAGAAGTGAAGCAGATAATTTTGTCTGCTTTACACGTTGATTTTCTTTCTGACTACCTATTATAATTCCTACAATAATATAAGTCAATAATGTGTAAGCTGGTAAAGAGAGCATTATAATTTCTTACACTTTTATCCAAAATAAATTTCCATTCTAGACTATGATACATATATATTATGTATATTGTACCTAGTACATTCTTAATATAGAAAAAGTCTAATAAAATAGAAGACTCTAGAGCTCCAAAATAATTACACCAATAAATTTATTTGAAATCATTTAATGTTTTGGAGGGCTCAGCAACCCTTTCTACAATAGTATCCTCAGTCAGGCATTGAAACCTCTGTCCTCTACTGGAAATAAGTCACTCCGAACTTCTAAGTCCAGCATTATCTAGCTATTAAGGGTTTCTATCTTCCAACTCTCTTAGAAGTTTATATAAATTATAAGATAGTAAACTTATATGTGTCTTCATCTCACATCTTCATGTTTGTTAACCCTCTTGTCTACACCCTTAATTTCCCCTACCTCTATCTCACTTTTTGCTTAAATCTTTCAACTCCCAGTATTGCCCTTCTACAATCTCATTTACTTATATGTTACTATCCTTTCTTTATTAGGTCATAACTCTGTTTAGCCTCCTTTCTATTTCTGTGATTAACACCATGAGAAAAACCATGGGGGATAGATGTGTTTATTTGTGTTATAGGTTATGAGACAATCATTGGTGGGACCAAGGCAGGAGTTCAAGGCTAGGAGTTTGAGGGAGAGACTGAAGCAGAGATCATGGCAGAATTATTCTTCCTGTCTTAGTGTGGTTGCTTATACAGCTCATGCTCAACTGCAAAAGCATCGTACTATCTACATTAGACTGGGCCCTCCCATATCAATTAGAAACAAGAAAAAGCCCCACCAACATGACCATAAGCCAGGCTGATAGAGCCTCCTCCCAGGTGTGTGAAGTTGAGAAGTAAGCTAACTCCTCCTAGTTTTCCTGATTTCTAGAGGCACTTCACGTTGAGCACAGAAAACTAAAGTGAAGCAGCTAGGATCTACATATGAGAGAAAATGTGTGGTATTTGTTTTTCTGTAACTGGATTACTTCACCCAGTAGAGTTTTTTATAGATCTCCCCACTTACCTGCCAATTTAATTTTTTTGTTTACAACTGAATAAAAGGTATTAGCATTCTTCTTAGTCCTCTGAAATAGTTGTTAAGACACCACATCTGAAAGATACTAGATGATGCCATGGAGCCTGGTGTCAAGTTGGGCATGTGTTGAAAACTTACTTTTTGCTGACTAGATTTCAAAGTGATAGAAAATGCTACATGGAGTTCTAGGGAGAAAACTCATCAAGGATCCCATCTCTCTCTTAACTCAGTGAACTATAATACTGTCGAGAGCCATCCAGCCTAATCTCAGATCAACATACTTGTTTGACAGTTTTCCTTAGGACAAGATACTCTTAGAAATGGACACTCACTTGGCAAGGGCTAATAGTCCATGAGATAGCCTTAGGAATTTGAAAAATTCATGCAGCTTGTAGGATCTTTTCCTTCTTGTTATATTGGTGATTTTTTTAGGCAGTTTTTAATTTTACTTTGTTAGTCATGCAACAGCTCTAATTTCCCCTGTAAATTCTGTTCTCTGTCAAATATTTTTTTCCTAAGATTAAGCAGGGGGCTAATACTTCTCAGATTTCTTATCTGGAATTACTAATTACAGTGCCTAAGTCTGGGAACTTTTCTGATTCAACAGAGACAGTTAGGTACATAGGAGAACACAACACTTGAAATGTTAACCATGTATCACAGTTCTGGAAAAGCGAGTAAGGCATGCATACACAAAATAGGGGGGGAAAGCCTCAGGAATACATATAATGCCATCTGTTGAAAGTATGTTCAATGGACACTAAACATATAGAATCAATGATAGAATCTATTATGACTCGATGAGAAAAATGGAATAATAATATAGGATAGAGAAATCCATCTTTACCAGACATAGGAGCTGATATTGGCAGATGAAGTATGGTATAGAGGGATAGGGAAAGTACCTTATCAAAGTCTGCCTTTTACAGAGATATTGAGACATGGGACCCTCTTGTAGAAAAGGGAACCGTATAAAAGCCAATCTTACAGACATGAAAGAATTGTTTTGGTTTGAATATTGTTGTCCTTAAAGCATTGTACCCTTGTCTATTACTTTTTAACATTGTAACCCCAGGTAGCTGCCAGCTGACATCAGTGCTACAAGAGCAGGATGTGTCTCGCTCCATATCTAGTTAAGCCTGCAAAACTACTGAACAGTATGTCTAGAATAAGGTGATGTAGGGGGTGGGAAAGTGTATTTGGGGAAGCATAAAGGGGGGTTTATAATGAGTATAATTTATTTCTTAAACATCAAAAATAGGAGCAAATAATAAAGCTGTTCATGTAACCCTGATAAGAAAAACTCTGTTATAGTATAAATAAAGAAAGCTTGAGCTATTCAAGGACACTTGAGTACAATCCACTTGATGGTCAGAATTTTTCCTTGTGTCAACACCCCTTCCCTCTCTCAGGTCCTGAACTTGAGCCGTGGGTGGACCTCAACATATAACAACTTACAAACCAAGATGTATTTACCTCTTCCATAATGACATTACTGGTACAGGGTAACTAACTACTGTCTTATTGTAGCTGCAGTTACTGCCACTAGGCCTTCAGAAGACCGGTCTTGTCAACAGTCAGTTATTTTTTGGGGAAAATAACATGGGGGATCAACTACTTACTTATAAACCTTTGAGTACAGGTTCTAAGGGATGGGGAATCCCTTTCTTCATTTGAATATCCACAAATGAGGCCACCAGACTCCAATGTACAGTTCCAAATACATGGTCACACATATGATCCTGGTTAAACTCACTGGGTCAAAAAACAAAGCAAAAAGATATCAACTTAGGAGAGAGATATACAGGGAATTTGAAGAGCTGATAAGTATGGGAGGAAGACAAAACAGGGTGGGGCAGAATAATTAGAATACATTTTATAGTTGTGTGAAATTGTCAAACAACAAAATTAGTAAACAAAAAACCAAAGTCATTAAAATTTAAAAAATCAAATTATTGAAAATATATGCATGTCAGAATAATAACACAATGTTATCTTTTGTAAGAAAGAGGAGCCATTGATAATGATGTTCAATCATTTTCAGTACTTTAATTGTAATAAGGAAAAAAGAAACTCTGCTTGTAACTACTGATAGAACTGTATTGATGCTTATTAACCAGAGTTGACTTTCATTGTTGTTTTTTACATTAAGATTTTAAGTTATACTTAATCACATTGATCTTGGGTCTTTTTATCAATCTCTGGTAATGAATTGGGACATTTTGATTACATTAAAACTGATTTTGTATCTCACTGATATAGCTAGAGTTCAGATAATGTAGAATATCTAAAAGATAATTGTGAATTAAAATGACCATTCTCCAACATTAAATTCAAGACTTTTAAAGAATGTGATTCTTCAATAATGCTTCCAAATGACTGTGTGTGAATTGCTCTGGAAATGATGGGACAGTGAGAATAATATTCAGGATATCATTCCAGTCACTCAGAACACCCATCTACTTAAATCTCATAGAATTATAAGAAATGATGTGTTTGATAGCAGTGCCCACTGCTTCTCTACCAATACATTTGTAAGATTTATGTGTGCCTCCCAAATTGGCTCTTTACTTTGGATTCTGAGGAAAAAAAATACATATTGGATGGTTAATAAAATTCCTTCTACTCTCCATTTATTACAAGCTATTCTTGAGAAAATTTATTGAGCACTGAAGTACACTCTTGATATACTGCAATAGAAAAGGTTTCTTGGTGTGCCTAAAGAAGAGAATGTAACATTAGTCTCACCACAAATTAAACCTTGGAAAAAGAAAAAAAGAGAAAAATGAGAAACTATTGTGAGCAAAGAGTGGTAATGACATAGCATTCTGAGGAAAAGAAATTTCCAGATACTGCCTGTATTTATTATTGAAAAACAGAGGGCTTATTTGTTCTCTTACTTTATTCTTGCAATGAACCCAGCAGTAACATTAGTAAATGATGTCTTTCTAATTACTACCACTAATTTAATACATTAAAATGAGGGCAAGAGTTGGGGATCAGGAGATTGTCATGCATTTGAGGCCACCATGTAACTGTCCTGTTTTTCCTTTTGGTTGCAGCATGAGGTGGTTCTTGTTTGTTTATATTCAATAAGGGTTTCAGTTTAGAATTATTTTAACTTTATAAAATAGTTACAAAAATGTTTCATCATATTCCCATATTTCTTGCATAGAAATCACCTTGTTAAGATTTAAGATTATGTGATGTATGTGAATATACTGATAAAATAATATAATACACTACAATTAATTTAGAGCTCTTTCTTTCTGGGACAGAGTCTTGCTACACAAGACCAGGCTGAACTTGTGATCCCTCTGCCTCTGCCAGCAGAGGACTGGGGTTTATATCATAACCCACTCACTAACTGCTATCCATTATTTTAAGCTCTGATTTCCTCAGTTTTTACTTTTGTGTTATTCTTGTAGGATTCCTTCTAAGAACAGCATTACATTTCATCATCATGACTCCTTAGATTTCTCTCAATGGCCACATTTTCTGGGTCTTCACAATTGATTTTAACTGGTTAGGGGAGTGCTGAGAACTTGTGCTAAGCTATTTGCTAAATGTTTTTTGACTGCATTGAAGTAACAGCCTTGATAGAAAGCCTTAGAAGAGAACATTTAAATATTGTAAGAAGATACCACATTTTCCTTATCCATTATTTAGTTGAGAGACCTAAGTTGTTCCTGGGTTCTGACTCTTATGAATAAAGCTGCTATGCACATAGTTGAGCAAGTGTTCTCGTGGGAAGATGGATTGTTCTTTGGGTATATGCTAAGAGCAGTTTATCTGGATCTTAAGGTAGATCAGTTCCAAATTTCTGATAAACATCCATATTGATTTCCTAAGTGGCTATATTAAGTTTGCACTCCCACCAGCAATGAAAAAGTTTTCCACTTGCTCCATATCCTCACCAACATGAGATGTCGCTTGTATTTTTTATCTTAGTCCTTTGGAGGTGTGAGATAGAATTTCAGAGTCATTTTGATATGCATTTCCCTGATGGCTAAGGATGTTGAACATTTCTTTAAATGCTTATTGGTCATTTGAGATTCCTCTATTGAGAATTTTGTTTAGATCTGTACCTCAATTTTATTTTTTTTTTCATTTTTCTTTATTAAGAAATTTTCTACTCACTCCACATACCACCAACAGACCCGACCTCCTCCCTCCTCTGAGCCCCAGCACTCTCTCCCAAGCCACTCCACTGGACCTCATTTTTAATTGGATTATTTGGTTTATTGATGTCTAGTTTCTTGAATTTGTTATATATTTTAGATGTCAGCCCTCTGTCTGATATGGAGTTGCTGAAGGTCTTTTCCTTCCATTCTGTTGTCTACTCTTTTGTCATTTTTATGGTGTCCTTTTCTATAGACTCTTTTCAGTTTCATGAGGTCCCATTTATTAATTGATCATTTCAGTACCAACACAATTGAGGTTCTGTTCAGGAAGTTGTCTCCTGTGCCAGTGAGTTCAAGGCTATTCCACATTTTTTTTCTATCATATTCAGTATATCTGGACTTATGTTGAGATCTTTGATTCACTTTGGCTTGAATTTTGTGCAGGGTGATAGATATTAATCTATTTGCATTCTTCTACATGGAGACATCCAGTTACAATAGCACCATTTGTTGAGATGCTTCCTTTTTCCATTGTATATTTCTGCCTTTTATGAAAAATCAGGTATCTATAACTATGTGGATTTATGTCTGGATCTTCAATTCTATTCCATTTTTCATTTTGTCTGTTTTTAGGCTATTACCTTGTGGGTTTTATTACTATTGCGCTGTAGTACATCTTGATATCAGGGATAGTGATGATACCTACAGAAATTGTTTAATTTTACAGTATTGTTTTAGCTATCCTGGGACTTTTTCCATATAAAGTTGAGAATTGTTCTTTAAAGGTCTATAAAAATTGTGCTGGAATTTTGATGGGGTTGCATTGAATCTATAGATTATTTTTAGTAAGATCTGGATCCACCAGATGCATGAACATGGGAAATCTTTCCATCTTCTGATATCTTCTCCGATTTCTTTCTTCAAAGACTTGAAATGTTTGTCATAAAGGTCTTTCACTTGTTTGGATAGAGTTTCAACAATATATTATTTATTATTTGTGGTTATTGTGAAGGGTATTACTTCCCTTGTTTCTTTATCAAGACAATTATCATTTGTTTATTGGAGGGCTACTGGTTTTTTTTTTTTTTAGTTAATTTTGTATTCAGCCACTTGTGGAAGGTGTTTATCAGTTGTGGGAGTTCCCTGGTATAAATTTTGGAGTCACTCATAACATCTGCAAATAGTGATACTTTGACTTCTTCCTTTCCATTCTGTATCCTTTTGATCTCCTTTAGTTGTCTTATTGCTCTAGCTAAAACTTGAAGTACTATAATGAATAGGCATGGAGAGAGTAGACAACCTTGTCTTGTCCTTGATTTTAGTGGGATTGCTTTCAATTTCTCTTCATTTAATTTGATGTTGGTTATTGGTTTGCTGTAACTGTCTTTACTATGTGTAGTTATGTCCCTGTATCCCTGATCTCTCCAAGACTTTTTTTTTTTTTTTTTTTGGTCAAATTAAACAAGTTTTATTTTCTGTCAGACAGGGATATCTCCCTAAAGATAGGCTTGAGAAAACAGCATCAAACACAGGAAAAGGTGGGGTTTATATAGTCCCCCAAAACCTGCAAGTCTAGGGAGTTTTTAAAGGTTGGGGGATTTCCAGCAAAATTTTGGTTATGTCTTTCCCCCGACCCTTGCCCTTCATTATCCCCAATCATGTCCAGTTTGCTCATGTAGATCTCACCCATTTCTCTGTCATTGGGACCCTGTGCATTTCTTAGGGTCCTCTTTACTAGGTATCCTCCCTGGAGTTGTGAGTAGCAGTCTAGTCATCCTTTGTTTTATATCTAGTGTCCACCTATGAGTGAGTACATACCATGTTTGTCTTTCTCAGTCTGGGTTACCTCACTCAGGGTGTTTTTATCTAGATCCATCCATTTGCCTGCAAATCTCATGATGTCATTGTTTTTCTCTCCTGAATATTGTGTATATGTACCAGATTTTATTTATCCATTCTTCAGTTTTTGGGCATCTAGGTTTTTTCCAGGTTTTGGCTATTACAAACAATGCTGCTATGGACAAAGTGGAGCATGTGCCCATGTGCATATATGCTTCTAACAGATAGGCTTTAATTAATAAAAAGTAAATTAGAGACAGCTTAGACTGTCATCAAACTGACTATGAAGCCAAGGATGACTTTGATCTTCTGTTCCTCCTGGCTCTACCTCCAAAGTGCTAGAATTACAGGTATGAAACGCTCTCAGTTTCACTGTATAAGTTTGCTATTCTGTTGCCATGATAAACATGATGACTAAGCAGGAAAGGGTTTTTGTTTGTTTGTTTGTTTGTTTGTTTTTTCCTTGTGGGTTGCGTCCATCATTGAGTGAAGACAGAGCTGGAGCTCAAAGCAGGGATCTAAAAGGAGAAACCACAGAAGAATGCTGCTTACTAACCTGCTTCCTCTCCCTGGCTCTGTTACCTTTCTTATACAGCACAAGCCCACATGCCTAGTGATGTTACCACTCACAGCTGTATGAGTTCTCCCACATGAATCAGCAGTCTAGGAAATGCCCCACCATAAGCCCACGGGCAAATTTGATGGGCACATCATCTCCCTAGATATGTCAAGTTGACTACCAAGATTAATCAATCACTGTTCTTTCTACCTAGGGTAGATATAGAAGAACAGAGAAGAAATATTAACTTTTAGAATTTTTGGGTAAAGGAGATAAGTCAGAATTGCAATGTGAAATACACAAGGCAGTGAGACCATTGGTGTCTGTGTAAGGACAGTGATAATACTAGTGACCTAAGGTTTTGAAGAAGCAATAGGCCAGAGAGTCTGAGTGAAGTAATTCCAATGTTTCACTTGTGTTAGAAAGAGAAAGTGTTGGCCGGGGGTGGTGGCACACGCCTTTAATCCCAGCACTCAGGAGGCAGAGCCAGGTGGATCTCTGTGAGTTCGAGGCCAGCCTGGGCTACCAAGTGAGTTCCAGGAAAGGCGCAAAGCTACACAGAGAAAAAAAAAAAGAAAGAAAGAAAGAGAAAGTGTTTACAAAGGGAATTGTTAAATTTTGGGTTCTTCAGAAATAAGCACTGAATAAGAGTTTGGGGGCAGGTAATTTTTTAGACATCAACATCAGGAAGGAAGGAAAAAAAGCAATATTTAACAATCAATGAGACTGACATGTTCAACTGAGTTCAAGTGCTAGGTGTTTAGACACAACAGTTCCTCGGGTCATTCTAAGGCAAGCAAAGTGACCAGTGGCAGACCTTTCTGTCTCTCCAAATAAAGCAGCTCAATGATGACTGTGATATGGCTGAATGGTAGAAGGGTAAGTAGGAGCTGAAGTAGTTCTTTGAGGACCCTAAGTTGATGGGGGAAGCTTACCTGTTGATTTCAGATACCTTGGAGTAGGACCTGGATGATATATCTAAGTTTCAAACTCCTCAGAACTGATTTGGGCTTGGTAGTAGGATGTAAAGACAAGCAACCATAGGTCAGATATGCTCTAGATAGTTCTCCCATCTCTTACCTTGACTATGACCTGGAAGTCTGTCTTCACAATTTCCCTACTTACTCTGTGGAGGCTGACTGTCAGGAATTCTGATGTCTGTCCACCCTCTAATAGTTCAAAGTTCTATAGTGTCATTTATTTGTTAATATATCATGTATTTACTGAGGCTATTATTGTGCCATCCAGTTCTAAATATGGAGGATAAATCAATGTACCAAGAAGGTGGACAGAGCTTCTTGCACCCATGGAGGGCAGTTCTTCTGGTTTTACAGCACTAGGTAATATAAGAAAAAGCAATGACATGTGACTTTAACCAAAGAAAAATACCTTAGTTAAATCTCTCCATGACTTTTATCATGAATTGGTGTTAGATTTTTTTAAAGGCTTTTTTCAGCGCCTAATGAGATGATCATGTTTTTTTTTCTTCCAATTTATTGATGTAGTGGATTACATTGACAGATTTTTATAAGTTGAACCATCCCTGCATCTCTGGAATGAAGCTCACTTCATCATGGTGAATGATCTTTTTGACATGTTCTCAATTTTGATTACGTAAGTTTTTTATTTAGTATTTTTGCACCAATGTTAATTTACATAATGGAGTATCATTCAGCTGCTAAAACAATGACATCATGAAATTGCTGGTAAATTGATGGAAGTAGAAAAATCATCCTAAGTGAGGTAACCCAGATCCAAAAAGAAAACCAGAATGTACTCACTTATAGTTGGATATTAGTCATTAAAGGATAACCATGCTACAATCCACAGACTCAAAGAAGCTAAATAACAAGAAAGGATCAAGATGGACAAATAAATCTCACTGTGAAGGGAAAATACAATAGATATTGCTATCTATTTACAATGTATGCAGTGGGGATATGGAGTGCAAACTGGCCATCTGAAATCAGGCAGGGATTGGGACTCCAACCCAGCCACAAAAGCTTCAACCTGCAATTTGTCCTCTCCACTAGATGTGCTTGGGTAAAGATGGGGCAGAAATTGTGAGAGTAATCAACTGATGATTTGTCCAGCTTGAGACCCATACCACCATGAGAAGGAGCTCTCCCTGATTGTGCGTTGAAGGCAGGACTCAGAGGCAGGATAGCCCAAAGACCTAGGATAGAACTAAACATGACTGTCACAGATCAATCAATCAATCAATCCAGTCAATGAAATGATTCCAATGATATTTTGCTATACTTTGTAGATTGGTACCTAGCCAGTTGTCATCAGAAAGTTTTTCACTCAGCAACTGATGGAAACAAATGCAGAGACACACCACTAAACATTTGGTAGAGATGGAAGGATTATAGGTGCCAGAGCAGTCTAGGCACCACAAGAAAACCACAGAATCAACTACCTGAACTTATAGGGGCTCACAGATACTGAAGCAACAATCACGAAGCCTTCTTGGAACTTACCTGGGCCCTCTACATACACATGACATTTGTGTAGCTTGGTCTTCCTGTGGGACTCCTAACAGTGGGGGCAGGGGCTGTCTCAGGCTCTGTTTGCTTTGGGGAGCCTTTCCTCCTATGGGATTGCCTTGTACAGCTTTATTATGAGAGAAGGTGCCTAGTCTAACTGTAGTTTAATATACCATGGCTGACTGATATCAATGAGAGGCCTGCCTGTTTCTGAAGAGAAATGGAGGAGAAGGATTGGATCGGGTTGTGGGGAGGGGCTTGGAAGAGATGAAGGAGGTGAAAATGCAATGGGGATGTAAAAAGAAACAAAAATAAATAAACAAATAAAATGAAAGACCCGCTCCATTATGAGGACATGCGGCGTTGGGCCGATGAAATGCTCCTCCCCAATAACTTAGCCTAAGAAACGCCATTCTAAAGGAATCAGAAAAACAGGAGTTCACAGCTGTGGCCAGCTATCCAGCCTTGGAGAGAGATAACTGTGGTCAGCTGCCTCGGGAGAAAGACAGTTGAGTCAAATCAGGATATTTTATGGCTGGCCCCTGGCCTTGAGGAATAAGTGGCTGGGCTGCAAAAACACCCACTATACCCTGAGCAAGGCCAAGTCAGCCACACACATACGACCCCAAGTTCACCCTGGCCTTCTTTGAAACAACCAATAGGGACCCTGTAACTATGCTTCTCGCTTCTGTAACCACGCCTCTGCCCCTGAGATCCCATAAAAAGTCCCCCTTACCCTAGGAAGTCGCGCAAGTCCTCCGAGAGACTTAGCCCCAGGTACCTGGTCTAAATAAACCCTCTTGCTTTTGCATCTGATCTGTGGTTTCGGTGTGTTCCTTGGGTTTGGGGTCTCTCCTGAAGGAAGATCTCCCCTGGGGGTCTTTCAAAAATTGTAATAAGGATGCTGAAGTGTAGCTGTTCACAATTGATGGCTTCTGGTGGGGTGCTGGTGGAGAAGGGCTGAGTTTTCTTTAAGATGATGGCCACTGGTCGTTTGACCATGCTCCTGTGAGTATATCGGCAGCACAAATTGGACTTATCTTCTTTTCTTCTTCTTCTTCTTCTTCTTCTTCTTCTTCTTCTTCTTCTTCTTCTTCTTCTTCTTCTTCCTCTTCCTCTTCCTCTTCTTCTCCCTCCTCCTCCTCCTCTTCCTCCTCCTCCTTCTTCTGCTTCTCCTTCTCCTCCTCCTTCTTCTCTTTTTTGAAAAGGAGGAGGAGGAGATGGAGCAGGAGGAGGGCCACAAGAGTGGGGGGACAGACCTGGGAGGACTAGAAAGTGAGGGTGATCAGGGTTCATGATATGAAATTCCAATAATCAAGAAAAAAAAGTAAAACAATAGATGTTTTAAAAAATTCTCAAAAAATAAAACTATTGCAGAATTATCTTTCACATACAGTAAATCTTAAGCTTTAAGTAAAATACAAATATTATCTTCCTCTAAAAAATAAAATAAAAATTTACCTTATTTATTTATTTTTTTTGCTTTCTTTTTATTTCTACTTTAAAAACACTTTCTACTCATACCACTTTCAGGCTCACCTTGTGTATTTTTCTTTCCAAGTCTAATATCAACCATTTTTCTAAGGTTCATTCATCTCTTTTAATAGGTGACCACATCAGAAACCAAGAATGAAATTCTGGTTTGTTTGTTCTCTTTATAGTGTCATAGTTATGATCTCTGCTCTTGCTATACCACATGCATGCATACTAAGCCATGTATATGTTTTAATGCATAACTCCTTCTGTACCAATCTGTACCTGCTTTAGCTAAACTTAAAATTCATGTCAGTCTCTCCAAATCAAAGTAATTATCATGATTCATTTCAGACACTACTTCTTGCTCACATTAACATTCAGATCAATGTATAAAATTCTCAATCTGCTAGTTTTTCTATTTGTCCTGTGCTTTTTCCAATCATAGTCTTGGTATCTCTTGCTCATATAATCCCTCCTCTCCTTCGCTGACTGGACTCCAGGAGCAGAAACACATGAACTGTAAACCAATAGCTGAGGCATCTCAGTGGAACTGGACAAGGCCTCTAGATAAGTGAGACAGTCATTAGCTTTAACTGTTTAGGAGGCCCCAGGCAGTGGGACTGGGACTGTCCTTGGTGCATGAGCTGGCTGTTTGGAACCTAGGGCCTATGCTGAGACACTTTGCTCAGCCTTGGTGCAGGGAGGAGGGGACTGGACCTGCCTCAACTGAATTTTCCAGGCTGGGCTGACCCCCCAGGGGGAGACCTTGCCTTGGAGGAGGTAGGAATGGGGGGTGGATTGAGGGGGAATGCTGGGGGTGGGAGGAGGAAGGACAGGGGAATCTGTGGCTGACATGTAAAATTAAATTAATCATAATGTAAAAATATTTATAAAAAAATTCTCAAATCCATTTACTGACTTATTTGCCTCAGAACACAACTTTAGTGATTCAAAAATAGTTGAGTTGTATATGAGTAATACAAAAGCTTTTGGGCCCAGTGGACAATGTATACATACAATTCTGATGGTGTTTATTCCTGAAATTTTGAATTTTACAAAGTATTTTCTTTCTTTCAGTACATTTACTCATCTTTATTCCTACATTTGTTCAATATCTTATTACATGTAGCATTTCATCCTTTATGCTGTCTATTATAATGATGTATTATGTATTTTCACTTTGTACACTGAAGTTTTATATGTCTGGTAGAGGAATAAAATCAAGTGTAAGTCACTGCATTACCATGCAGAATAATCTCACAGGTCTTAAAATTCAAAGTAAATCAAGAATCAAATAAAAACTGGAATCCTTTGAGTAGACAAAGTAGTTGCAAACCTCTGATTGGTACTGGTTTCTTTATCTTGTATAGGTCTACTTTTTCTAGGCTTTCATATAACTATTATACAATGCATACCAATTTTCACACTGACATCCTTCAAGTAACAACATGCATTCAAAATGATTCTGTTTTGTGTGAATTTGTATCCCACTTTTAGCTTTAGTTTTTTTTAATTTAATTTATTTTTCAGTATGTCTGTGTGTGTATGAGTTTTAGTTTGATATTATTGCCAACAAAACCTGTCACAGTAGAACAGTTAAGCCCCAAATTTGCTGTAAAATATACCTCAATCCCAAATTCACAGTCTTTTGACCTCAGCTTTTTGAGTGTTGGGATTAAACTTGTGAACATTATTTGGCTATGGTAGTTATCATTTCTTCAGAATGCTTTTTGTCTGTGAGTCCTTTTGAGTTAAAGCTTTGTAAATGTTATAAAATACGCAATTTTAAGATTCACATCTTTCTTATTGTTTTAGCACTCATTTTCATTTTTGTAAAATAGTCTCAATTCTCCATTAAACTTTTGTGTTTTTACCATCCATCAGTGAAATGTATTTGTATAGGATTATTTTATAGGATTTTTATTCTGTTTCATTGATGTGTGTGTGTGTGTGTGTGTGTGTGTGTGTTACTAACCAATAGCCTTAAGTCTTACATCTAGTATTGAAATTAATTTGCTCAAGTGCTTCTTTTTATTATTGCTGTTCCTTCTTTTTAAAAGGATTTATAGGCTAGTCTGTCCTTATTGCATGTCCTGATAAACTTTCAAATAAGTTTGATACTATCTATAAACAAATTTCCTTGGATTTTTATTGGGAATTTATTTGTTTATGAACTATATTAAGGTTTTACATCTAAACAATTGTGAGTCATTCAATCAATGAGTACTGGATATCTAATGGCTTACTAAGATCTACTTTAGTTTCTTTCATTAATGTTTGTAGCTTTATGCATGTAGATCTAATAATTGTGAGTTCTATTTATACACATTTATGGATTTTCAAAATTTCCCATTCCAAAAGCCTAGAGAGATGTCTTGGCAGAGGAGAGTACTTGCTATTCTTATAGGCAACTAGGTGTAGCCAGAAGTCTCTCTGTTCCTGCAGGCCCTCGCAGTCCCATGGCCTGCTTATAAAATAATCACTCAGAAGCTTATATAATTTATAACTGCTCAGGCGTAAGCTCAGGCTTATTACTGACTACCTCTTACACTTAAATTAGCCCATAATACTTATCTATGTTTAGCCATGTGACTTCATACCTTTGCTCAGTTCTGCCTTGTCATCTTGCTTCCTCTGTGTCTGGCTGGTGACTCTTGACTCAGCCCTCCTCTTCCCAGCATTCTCCTCATCTGTTTGCCCTGCCTATACTTCCTGTCTGGCTACTGGCCAATCAATTTTTTTTAATCAGCCAATCAGAGCAACACATATTCACAGCATACAGAATGACCTCCCTCAGCAACCAAGATTTGGTTCCTTGTAGTCATAGCTGTTGGCTGACTAATACCTACAATTCCAATCACTGGGAATATAATGTCTTTTTCTGGTGTTCATGGAGCCTGCATATTCAATGTGCATGTTTACACATATATACATTAAAAATAAACAATTTATGAATGTCAGCCAGCAACAATCTCTGACCTCTACATGAACACATATTCTTGTACACATGTACCCTTACAGACATGAATACATCCACACTAGTAAGAAAACAAACAAACAAAGCTACTGTGAAACAGCAGTAAAAAACCTACAAACTTTCTTGTTACAATTGTTATTTAAGGAGTTAAAAAATGTCTATTGTGTATTAACCTTGTATCTAATAACTTTATTATAGACAGTAATGCTAAATGTTATCAGCAAATAAACCCAAGTTAATCCTTTTGTTTGTTTTTGAGATAGGGCATTATTATTATGTTACACTGACTATTGTGTAATGCACTGTATCAACTAGGCTGGCCTCATAATCACAGAAATCTATTGGTGAAATTATTAAGGCCACTCCACCTAGTGAAAAGGGAGGTTTATTTTGTGGGGTAACTTACAAGTGAATGGATAGTTTACAGAGTCTGGGAAAGGTGTGGTGCATTCCAGCAATGTTCTTTGGAGAACTCTGCTCGGTCTACCTCCAGCGTCCAGGATCCAGGAACCAAGAGAGCCCACACATCCAGATCTCAGATCTTCAGGGCCCTCTCTTGGCCCCGCCTTGTAGGCATGACAGTTACCGAAGCCTCAGTGGGGGTTGGAACTTCCAAATCAAAGCTGGAATGGCTACCCACTATAGAAATCCACCTACCTCTACCTCCCAAGTGATAGGATAAAAGTTATGTACCACTACATCCAGTTCCAAGCTTATTCTCTCTTTTAATTCTGACTGCAGTTTGTCTTATATTACTGCAATATGTTGGAACACCTAATGTTGAATAAGAATATTGAAAGAATATTGTACTTAATTATAGTATGTAAGAATTAAACATCAATTGTCTGCTATTATGATGTTAGCTACAGATATTTTTGCAGAAGTGCATTTGCTTTTTAGGGTAAATATTTAATTTATACTGATGCATTTTGTTATTTTGTTAATGATATATACTGATGTATTTTGTTAATGATATATATGAAATTTGTTGCAATGCTCATCTAAATTTTCAATACGAACATGTTTTCAAAGTTTCAAGTGTATTTTGGGTTTTATTGCTGTGAGCAGATACTATAGCCATGACAAGTATTATATAGGAAAACATTTAACTGAGGCTGGCTTAGAGTTCAGAGTTTAGTTCATTATCATCAGGGTGGGAAGCATTGTGGCACCAGGCAGACATGGTGTTGGAGAGGTAGCCAAGAGTTCTATATGTAAATCAGGATGCAGCGTGAAGAAAATGTGACAGTGGGCCTCACTTGAGCATTTGAAACTTCAAAGTCCACCTTCAGAGACACAATTCCTCCAAGAGGCTACATCTACTTCAAAAAGGCCACACTTGCTAATGTGAACTTTCTATGAACCTATGGGGCCATTTTCATTTACAACCACCACATAGTATATTTATATGATAAAGTGTAATAGCCTGAGAAAATCCTTTGCCTTGTGAAGTTTAAGTTCTCTTGAATATGTTAAGATATTTAATAATTTGGATATAGTCTACTGACAAATATTTTGTGTGCAATAGAGAAGAAAGTGAACTCTGCTGTACTGGAATGGACTATTCTGCAATTAACAAACACATCAAATTGATTGATAGTGCTGTTCCAGCATTGCATTTCTTTGCTAATTTTCTGCCAGCCCAGTCCCTCAGTCATGGACATGGTTGTACCATAGCCTTGAATGTTAGGAATCAGCCTGTCTATTTCTTCCTTCAGTTCCATCACTGTTGCCCAATGTTTTGATTCTGTTTTGTCAGGTGTCACTCATCAGGATTGCCATGTCTTCTTCAAGAAAGGAATTTCCATCTTTGCACATCTCTCAGTGTCTCAGAAGATCTTCCATTTTTTAAAAGTATTCTTAACAGTAATACAGGTACTCCTGTGCATGATTGATTATTTTTGTAATGTCATCACATTCCCCATACAATTATTCTCAACTAAGATTAAACTTAAAGTGACATTAAAACATGTTTATAAATGTCTTTGTATTTATAATGAGTTACTGGTAGATAACATAGTAATCTATTCTAGAATTGGAATGAATTAAAGTGCTAACAAATATCAAATATTTTATGTCTGCCATCTTACAACTGCTTTATATTGATCTTCAATTTCTTTCTACTTGTCTCCTCTTCTTACTTCAAATGTATAAGTATGTTATAACTTCATTTTGTTTCCTGCCTAAGTTTATCAAACTTTTTTTGTTTAAAGAATGTCATTCTTCTCCAATTTATAACATGTGCTTGCTGGGTGACTGGACCTCTTTGTTCCTCTTTCCAATATGGTTCCTGTCATACCTGCTTAAGATGCAGGAGAATGCCAGTCAATGAAGGTCAGATGAAGATTTCTTTATTTCTGTGTGACCCAGAGCAGGCTCATGCCACATCTGTCAGCCCTGAAGCCAGGCAGGGGAGGGTTTCTAAATTCAAAAAACAAAATTACATCATATTAGGGTTAGGCCAGATAAAAGAAATTTTGAAAGTTACAGTGGATTGAAACAATTTCTCTACATTGAACAATGAACTTCCTAGAAGCATGGGTGTGGCTGTATAAAAAATTCTGCTCAGCAGGACGGGGTTAGTGGGGGCTGAGGAGCAGTTGGGTGAAATACAAGATGGAGTTAGCTAAAACTAGGACAAAACAGAGTCAGTCTGGCAATATAGTCTCAATGATTAAATCTCTGTTTTCTGATTAGTACTGTACCTTGCTATGTAATTATCCAAAGAATTGGTGGCCAACCCTAGATTATAGGTCCAGCAGAACCCATACTCTAACTACTACAAATCGGATAACATCAACAGGTAAATGCCAAGGCTAATCTTCTCCTGAGAGTCAATCTTGATATTTCAGTTAATAAGATAATCCAGCAGGCTGGAGAGATGAGTCATTAGTTAAGAAACATACTCTTCTTACAGAAGATTCTTATTTCCCAACACCCAAGTCAAGGACTTACAATCAATTGTAAACCTAGTCTCCAGGGGATATGACATCTGCTTCTGGATTCTGCTGGACTGAATTCACACAAGCGAGTCCCAACACACAAACATACACACACACACACACACACACACACACACACACACACATACACACACAACCACAATTTAAAATAAAAACCTTTAAATATATGACAATTCAACAAAGGTAGATAATCATAGGAGAGCTAAAGTGTTAGGTGGGACAGGTAGAATTTCAGAGAACTGTGACATCCATCTCAGGGATTTTCCTTTACTTTAGGAGAAGATGAAGCTAAATTAGAGATTATTTTGAATAGATTTGAGCTTTCTTGGATTGTTGCCTTTCCTGACAATTTGCCTCTAACTTTAGCTTCAATCAGTTGTGAAAATCCAGAAAAACATGGAAAACTTTGTACACTACTCTTAATCTACTATTTATTTTGTTAGATTTGTATTCATGTACTAGGTTGTACAAATGTGCATATAGTTACATGAAATAGACACATGAACTTTCATTTCAGGTTTTAAATGTGTAAGTATATTGGATTATTGTTTTGAATGGGTATTCAATCATGGAGCCCTTTGGTTAAAAAAAAATGGGATTTTTCTGTTCACCAATGAGATCTGCAACCTGAACCTACATTGACAATATTATAGAAACAACTTGCTAACAGAACCAGTCTTTACAGTGAATGGTTTTCAACATTAAGTAGGCAGCAAATTAAAATAAAACAATAATAGCAGTCTTTATGAAGTTCGTGTTCACTTTCTGACTCTCCCATTTTTATTTAGGTACACTGTAATTATCTTCCACTCTGGATGTTCTCCTAAGTGTTTTTTTTTTCTTTTTGCTATAATTGTTTGAGTTTCTGACACTCCTTATAGTTAGAAATATCTTTTCAACTTCTATAAAAATAACAGAGAGGGAAGTGTTCTTAAGAACAGTGTTCCAACCTATGCTTACTATACAGATGTCTGATGAAACATTGCCTTGATAATATGTCAGCTGATACTCAATAACAAGAAACCAAGACTGATAATGGTATTACTACTTGTTTTACAGTAGTAAACTCTGAGATGTATAAATTACCAACAGTTCTGGGTTTGCATCCATAGTTTTTCAAATAAATACTCTATTACCCTTGAGTATCATAGTTTTTAAAGTTACAATTCCATTTAGCATTTCTTCATTGCAGTTATTATTTCATTAATGCTCAAACAGGGTCAGGGATGTATCAAAGAATTCTGAAAGTTTTTTAGCAATAATTATGTTTTTCTTTTCGTCAAAACTTAACAAAAATATAGGATCATATTTTGCACATCTGAGAAGCTCCCTTGCTGCTGAGAACTTTAAAATAATTTTGAGGTACGTCTTTGTTTTCTAGATCTTAGCCTTGGTACTATTCTCTATTTCCTGATTATTGTGAGGTATAGAGATTAAAACAGACACAGGTTCTATTTGCCTAAGATGTGTTGTATAAACGTAAGTTCTTTTTTGGTGATTCTCATAGTCAAAGGTGCCACAGATGGATCATAACAAGAAAATAAAGAGATACTAAAGGGTGGAGACGGGAATCTCTTTTCTCGAATTCATTAAAATTTATGTTGAAAATGATTTTTGTTGTTTATAAAATATAATTTATCATGCTGTTTTTTCATTGTTTTAATTTGAACTATTATAATTTGTTTTGCTTATAGAGCTTATAAAATTTGATTTGAAATTAAAAAAATATTTTCAGAAAAGCTTTTCCTAATTTTCTGTCTATATATTAAATGTTTTTAAGGTCTTCTAAACACATTATGACCGATACATATACGAACATACAGAACCTGAGGAAACATGTGCAGGGCATGCACGGGTATGAACCACACAGGTTTGATGGGTGACAATATTCTCTATGCTTTGAAAATGTGTTGCTCTGGTTGGTTGGTAAATAAAGCTGTTTGGCCAATAGTGAGGCAGAATAAGGTTAGGGTGGCCATTCTAAAGAAAAAGAGAGAGAGGAAGGAAGGAAGAGGACAGAGCAGGAGAGACGTTGCTAGCCGCAGTCAGAAGACACAAGATGTAAAGGTACCAGTAAGCGACGAGCCATGTGGCAAAGTATAGTTTTATAGAAATGGGTTAATTTAAGATATAAGAACTAGATACAAGAAGCCTGCCATGGCCATAGTTTAAAAATAATATTAGCCTGTGTATGTTTATTTGGGTCTGAATGGCTGTGGTACCCATAGGTGAGAGAGATTTGTCCTAACCGCAGGCCAGGCGGGACACAGGAAACTTTCAGCTACACAGGATCTTAGAACTGAGAAAAGTGTGCACATGTCCCACCCCTAACCCAAAAGTCAGCTCCAATTGAAAGTCACTTGCAAGTGAAAACTTGGTTTGCTTTAAGGGAGTCTCACTGGGGAAACAATACACCCTTGAGGGTAGGCCACATGCCCAGCAGCAGATGACTAACAGAAAAAGAACTCAGCTGTATCTTTCAGGGTTCCTTGTCCACGGTTTCTATCAGGCTTCCCTCCTCTTACAGGTCTTTTGCCTATATATTGTGGCTGCCAGTTTTGTGTTGCATGTGATTACTCTGTGTATATATCTGCCTCTATATGTGTTTATTCTTCTTTTAGTCCTTTTTCATTTGTTTGTTTATATGTCCTATTCCAGCTTGTTTCTTTGTTTTGTTTTTGAATTTATGTGCACATGTTTTACCTTATTTTATCATTATTTTTTAGATGCCTGTTTGATTTCTAAACAGGGACAAAAGGAAGTGGATCAGGATAGTTGGAGAGGTGGGAAGAAACTGGGAGGAAATGGGCATGAGGAAACTATAATAAGAAAAAATGAAGAAATAATAAGAAAATAATAATAATAAGAAGAAGAAGAAATAATAAAAAAATAATAAGAAAAATGAAGTTGCTGAAGAATTAATCATTTTTCCCATGATAAACATTTAAATTTGAAAAGAACTACTATGCAGTAACATGATAGTTTGAAATCTGTGGTTCATCACATAGCCAAGCAGCTAAGGTCCAAGAAAGCACGCATTAAGTACATAGCATTTTATAGCACACACATTAAAGGGTTTTCTTTAGTTGTTGATTGGGAAAAAGTGCAAAAGATATCAGTTAAATTGCTTCAAAAAAACCCTTTATTTTTATTTTGCTCTTCAAAGTAGAAGGAAATGGAAATCAGAGCTGTCAATGTGAGATAAATTGTTCTTCAGATCTGTAGTGTTATCATTGTCTAATTAGACATACCACCCTGAATGCGCCCGATCTCGTCTATAGTAACCATATTTTGAAGTTATAGTGCTGTGGGATATCTTTCTTTGTGCTGTGAATATGTATTGCTAGGATTGGTTAATAAAGAAGCTGTTCTGGCCTGTAGCAAGAAGTTATAGTGCTGTGGGATATCTTTCTGTGTGCTGGGAATATGTATTGCTATGATTGGTTAATAAAGAAGCTGCTCTGGCCTGTAGCAAGTCAGGTTATAGCCAGGCAGGAAATGCAAGACAGACAGAGGAAGAAGAAAGGAGAGAGCTGGGAGAGATGCCAGTAACAATCAAAGGAGAAGCAAGATGCCAGCAGACCAGTAAAGCCACGGAAAATGTGGCAAAATATAGAATAATAGAAATGCATTAATTTAAGATATAAGAGCTAGCTAGTAAAAAACTTAAGCCATTGGCCATACTATTTGCAAATAATATAAGTCTTGGGGTGATTATTTTGTGAGTGGCTATGGGACCACGGGTGATAGAGAAACCTTCCAAACACTTTATAGTACATGTTTAAAGATTTTGTTTCCAGGGCTAGGCAGATAGCCCAATGGCAAAATGCTTGCTTGGCTAATGTATGACTCTGACTTTGATTCCTAGGATCCCAAACAAATTAACTGTACAGTAGATATTCTATATAAGCCAATTCTGCATAATGGAAGATGAAATATTTTACAGTAAAAGTGTCCACATTTACTTACCATGCTCATAAGATCTTGGAAGTAGAAAATCTGATTTCTTTCCACGTTCCAAGAGACATGCAATCCTCATAATTTCCCTTCTTCATTGTGTTTTAATGTGTCAACATTGATTGATATACTAAACAATGATACTGTTTAGTACCTGATATTCACATACATCCAGTTTCAATCAGGCCTGCAATTGTATTATCAATTTTCATGTTATCACATATGATCTCCTTTCTATTTTGTCTAAATGATTCTTCATGAAAGCTTAAACAACATGAAAAATGTATGAAAAACCTGTTTTTCATGTTTCGTCATACGGGATACTGATGAAAGGAAACAATAGGATCAGGTATGTGAGGACAGGGGAGATACTTAAGGTTGAAGGTTTAAAGTTTAAAATACTTAAGGTAAAGGTTAGGGTCATGAATCCAGGGTATATTAGATGGTAGTTGGGGGTTAATCCAAATCACAGTATTAAGAATAAGCCTCATGGAAATCAATTAGTCTATAAGCTAGTTTAAAAAAGCATAGTGTAAAATGTGAGTTGATTAGAGTTATTGTGCATAGGTGGACTGCACTGATCCCAGAAGACATGACTTATTTAATGAAAATGTAAGTACCAGGCATTGGATACCTCTCTATGAGATATTGTCCAATGAAATCCCAGATGTCCAAAAATCAACGCAGGTTATTGCCATTGGCCATGGTTGCCCACTAAACCTAGATGGTTGCAATCATACATTGATTGCAGAACATTGAGAAATCAATATCAACCTGACCAGGAGGATAAACTTTGATAGTGCAGGAAGTTACTATGCTGGGTACTGGGAGAGAAAAAATATAATATCAATGATCTTACCCTATGTGACATAATAGTCACCTGACAGGCAAGTTGTAACGCTGGTGTAATTGTGGTCTGAGTTATAGGGATAACCAACTACTTTAGGATTTGATATGAGACCTACTCCACTGGTGACATTTTATACCTGGTACTGTAAATCTGGTTAAAAGCCCATGACTGGAGATACCATATATCTTTGTGGGAAACCTACTGGTGTTTTGTCAATAAATGGAGAGGTAGCCAAACTGGCATCTTATATTTATGATTTATATTTAGGTCCAGAGATTTATGGTGCCTTCAACATGGGTTTGGCAATGGTTTCTAGCTGATGAAAATACTCAGAGCTGGTCAAAGTGCTAAGAATAAGTGACCATGAATGCTCAGCCATAGATGAGTCACTGGTATCAACCTTGCCCATCCAAGTTTCTCTGAACACAGAGGAAGAGTGGGTAGAGATGACGTAAGAAGTAGAGAATATAGAGAGGAGCTGTAAAATTTGGGTTTCTGAACAAGGCCTGGTGGATAGGCACAACAACTCACAGCAACAGTTTTCCCCTGTACAAGGAATGCACAAGATGAAGTCAGTCATGATTTAAACATGCCGAAGTGGGGGGCCTTGAAACCTCCACCCATAGCTGGGAAGTTTCTGCTAGTTGCTGGCTACTGATGTAAGGAAATTCATTTTGCTTTGGAGTAGTGTGGTCACTGGTAGCTTGCCAACATTCTATTGTATGACATCATACATGGTCACAATTAATTGAACCCAAGGAATTATTAATTAATAACAAAATAATAAAGAGTTTGGGAAAGAGCCAGTTTTGTGGGGCCCAAGGGACATTTGAGTATGATATTAAGTAGAAAATATCATGGAAATACATTGTATAAAGTGTGAATTTTTTTAAAAATATACTATTTCAAAACTTAGTTTAGCTTCCTAAGCCAATATTTTCAAGAATCTCCTTGAGTATTGAAAAATCCTTATGTTCAGCTAGACACAGAACAGTTTAATTTTTAACTCTAGGAACAGGAACTAACTATCACTATTTTGCAAAACTAGATATTTATAAAATCAGGCTATTACAATATGTAACCACTATCTTTAGCTTCCTAGTCTAGTTTTTTCATCAATGGCTACATCTTAGAATTTCCATGAGGATAAACAAAATCCTTTTATTCAGCTACATACAGAACAGTTTAATTGTTAACTCTGGGAATAGGACCAGCTTTCACTAGTTTGCAAAGTTAGGTATTTATAAAATCAGATTATTACAGTATGTAGCCACTGTCTAGAACTACTACTCCATGCTGTTTTTCATAGAAATGGAAAATTTGAAATGGTCTTTATTCCAGGCAGCTCTCAAAATCCTTATGTAGCTGAGAATGAACTTGGGTCATTGGCAGACATTCAAGGTGAACTTTATATCTCCATAAATATTTATTTTTGTATTTTTGTCCTAAATAGCTACATGTTCTATTTTGAAAATTAGTATAGTAATTCCTTCCTTTGTGTTTGGAATTTAGTTATGGTTGAGATGATTTATTTTTAGTTTATATTTGGCTTTAGAAAGTTTAACTTAATTTTTTTCAAAACAAATACTTTTTTATGTAAGTCAGAGGTCATTGTTGTGTATGTGTATAACTTAGTTGTACAAGTGTTGAGTGCTTTCTTAGAATGTGCACAGTACTAAACTTAACCACATGGTTGCAAAACATAAAAAGGTGTGATAAGAATACTCTGTACATATCTACCATGATCACTGCCAAAATTGTGAATGTTTGATTTTTTGTGGTAATATACTTTATACATTAGACACTTTTTGCCTCCTATTTTTTTTTCCCTATCATCGTCATATTTTTAAGTGACTAAATGTTAGTGATGCTTGTTTTCCATTTTGGTTGTTAGATTATAAAATACTTAAGTTAGCCGGGCGTTGGTGGCGCACGCCTTTAATCCAGCATCGGAGCAGAGCCAGGCGGATTCTGTGAGTTGAGGCCAGCTGGGCTCAATGAGCTAGAAAGCGCAAACTACACAGAGAAACCTGTCTCGAAAAACCAAAAAAAAAAAAAAATACTTAAGTTAATTTGTAATCAAACTAGATAACACATTAAATCTTTCCACTGACAGATATAGTGAAAGATGAGACTTTGGGGATATAAGCAATTTAATTTGTCTCAGGTTTAACCTCATCATATCTGACATTGTTTTGTCATTATTGTTACATACATTGTAAATGCATTACTGATAATGTTGGGGCTCATTTTTTTTGAATGGCCACAGAATTTCTTTAAAATTTCTTTTTAACTAATCATAATCTCTTCTCTATAGTATGGTCTGCGAAAATGTGAGCTGTATACATAGGATTCCAACAATATTCTTATACATATATAGGTATAGATATAGATAGAGATAGAGATAGAGATAGAGATAGGGACAGGCTAACACTGGGTCTTCCTCCCAGGAGCATTGTTTATAGTAATATTGATAGAAACAGACCTCCAGTAGTGTCAGCAGGAGGATATTTATGGGCTCTTACCCAGGAGCAGCAGGTATCATTTCATTCTCAAATGCAGAAGCAGCTATAGACATGTGTAAGCTTAGAGATGTCTATATAAAAAGCCTAAGTGTGGAAGCATGGTGTATGGGACAGTGGTGCTTTTCGTTTCAATGAGATTAATAACAGAGATGATTGTTCTCTCATGGTAGCACCATTTTTGTTTTGTCTCAAGGGTGGTAACACTTTTCTGAAGTTACACATTTTGGAGTCATCTTTAAACTTGACAGTAATTTTCAAAGCAATTCTCACAAGTAAATATTATTTGTCATGTCCAGTAAATATTGTTTTGCTGCAGAAATCTCCTAACTCTGATTTTTATAATCCTTCTGCCTCCTTTTCCCCAATGATACCAGGGCCCTTGGGACATGGGGCAGGACCTAGATGTTTTGTTTAGAGTTGAATAATACCATCAAGCCTCTTATTCTCAACCCCTTCCTGATGACCAATTGAGGGGCTCTTTGTTAATTGCAAACAACTTTAAAAAGATACTTCTCTGATGAAGATTGGGAGATTGACTAATTCATAGGTATAACAATAAGAATGTAGGTATCACTTTATTACTGTGTCCATTTAAGTAAATGACAGCAATAGGTTCCCATCTTGGAACTAGAACCAGGCCAGCGACTGATTTGGGACACATTTAATTGTACCAGTCACGAGTTAATTCTTATAGAGTGAGACTTATTCTATCAGACAGCAGTTACATCTATAATATTCTTGTCACTATCGCATCAGTAGATATATCTTGCCAAGCCAGTCATTATTGGAGCTTGCAAGGTTTGCAGCTGAGGAAGACTTTTGACTACTTTTCTCCTATATAGAATCTTCTAATAATATGTAAACTAGTAAGTAGAAATGAAACTTTCAGGTTGGCATTAGTAGGATTTCTACATGTTTTTATGACCCAGGTATCTGGTGTCTTAAGCAGCAGGGTTTTATCATCAAGTTCTATAGGGTAACCAAGAGCAATTTTAATAGCCCATAATATATGTGCATGAGTATGTGGGGGTGGTTTGACTGGCCAAAAATTGAAAAAATAATAAAAAATAAAAATCCTCTTGTATGTGATACATTTTCACAATGGAGTATAACTCGTCTATTAAAAACAAGGACACCAGAATATTTGAAGTACAGTGGATGAAAATAGAAAAAAAAAAATTCATCCTGAGTGAGGTTGCATAGACCAAGAAAGACAAACATGGTATATACTCACTCATAAATGGATATTAGCTATAAAATAAAGGCTAACTATGCTATAGTCCTATATCGGCTCATGGGGGTCAACCAGATCTTCTTGGGAAAGGGAAATAGAAGAGGTTTCATGAGTGGACTGTGGACAGAGGGGAAGGAAACGATTGATCAGGTTGGGGGAGGCAGAGGGGAAAAAACTGAGACGACTGAAAATGGGGGGCATTTGGGGATCAGCTAAAAGCTGATCTCCTAGGAATCTACAAGGAAGACCCCAGCTTAGACACCTAGCAATAGAATATATGTAGCCCGAATCAGCCATCTCCTGTGACCAGACTGGTACCTAGCCCAACTGTCATCAAAGAGGTTTCATCCATCAACTGATGGAAACAGATGCAGACTCACAGAAAAACATTAGGCTGAGTTCACGGAATCCCGCAGAAGAGAGGGAGATAGTACTGTAGGAGCCAGAGGGATCAGAGACACCACAAGAAAACTCACAGAATTAACTCATTCGGCTTCTCAGAGACTGACAACCAGGGAGCCTGCATGGGTCTGACCTAGGCACTCTGCATATATGTTATAATTGTTTAGCTTGCTCCTCTTGTGGGACTCCTAACAGTGGGAGCAGGGGCTGTCTCTGATTCTTTTACAGGCTTTTGGGACACAATTCCTCACACTGAGTCACTTTGCCCAGCCTTAGTACATGGGGAAGTGCTTAGTCTTACTACAACTTGATATGTCATGTTTTGTTCATACTCCTGGGAGACCTGCCCTTTCCTAAACAGAATTGGAGGAGGAGTGGAGTGGAAGGTAGGAACAGGAGGGGTATGGGGAAGGGGGTGGCAGGAGAGGAAGGAGTGGAAACTGTGGCCAGGCTGTAAAGTAAATAAATAAATAAATAAATAAATAAATAAATAAATAAATAAATAAATGTGGTTTTTAAGAATCCTCTTGTGGCGGTTTGAAAGAGAATGCTTCCTGTAAGCTCAGACATTTGAAACATCGGGCACTAATTGGTGGAACTGTTTGGGAAGGAACTGTTAGGAGAATCACGGTATTTTTGTCCTGGCTATAGTAAAGTAACGTAAATACCATTTATTAAAGCCTGTGGTGTCTGGAAGAGTCATCCCCCACCCTCAGTATAAAGTAATTTCACTTGAACGTCTTTTGAAAAAGTATATGTACTTATTTTATGAAGTACCTACAGTAGCAGTTTCTATATGGCTTTTCAAGGTCTTCAGTGTTAGTTCTCCCTCCTCATCCTCCCTCTTCTAGCCTCCTTCTCACCTCTCACCACATTTAACCCTTTCTGTTCCATTGCTGGACTCTATGCCTGTCGAATATTTTGCATTTTTATACTTTTTTCTTTCCTTCTCCTACATATTTCACTTACTTTTTTATAGTGTTAAAATGTACATGTGTGGTGGTTAATTTAATTAAAATCTACTATTCTTAACATTTTTTATATGTTTTTATTTCAGTTGTTTCCTCCCCTTGTACCTTGTTAGTGCTGTCTGCTCTTACTACTAACCCCCATAGCAGAGGAAGTATAAGACAAACTGAGGGCCAATGACATCTCCCGTGTCAGAGCTCAGCAGTTAGAGGCATCTGTGCGCAGGCCTGACAGTCTGACGTTAGTTCACAGAGTCCACAGAAAGCAGGAAAGAACTGACTCTTGAGAATTATGTTCTGACCTCTATACATTCACATTGAAATTTGCACACACTTACACAAAGAAAGAGACAGAGACAGAGAGAAACAGGTTAGGTATAACAAATATGCAACATGATTTTTGATACGGCAATATATATTTTTGGCAGTGCAATGTAAACTGTGAAGATATGTTGGGGAACATCTAATAATATAGATAGAATATGCAAGAATATTTACATGGTCTCAAGTTGTCCAAGCTGGACTTAATCTCACTAATTGCCCAGGCTCGCCTTGAAATTGAGATTTCCCCTGCCTCCCAAAGCAAAGTAGCTTGGGTTACAGTTTTTGATGGTGTATTATTAAACTTTCTACCAATCTGGTTTTCCAGAATACTTTCTAAATTGTCAATGAGCAATAAAACAAGCCACTGATATAAATATTTGGGCATTGATATTACATAGGCAAGGAATGTGTTACTATCAGCTGGAATCTAACTGATAGTAACATTAGTTTCTATTAATCATATATCTTAAGTGGGTTTTTTGTTGTTTGCATATTTTTTAATACAATTTAGTGTATTCTCAGTGACACATGTACAACTCTGTGAGAGGATAGTGAGCAGTTTTTTTTTCCTCACTATTGATTCACATAGAACTAGCTGGAAGGTCAAGCATGTGATTTACAAACTGTATTCTCAATATTAACTATAAAAATTAAGTTACCAGGCACATACATGCTTGTAGGTATGCTATTTTATTTTTCAGCCATGATGGTGTGGCTTTGACTGGATAGTTCACCTTCATAAATTATTAAAGAGATTGGTTTATTTGATAGAAGCTAGTGCTAGAAACAGGATGTCATTTATCACAGCGAAGTACTCTCTGTTAGGTTGTGTTCACACTATGTGTAATTTTGGAACCTCTGTTCTGAAGTAAAAGATAAACAAATGATCACCCAAGACTTACAATGTTTTATATAAGCAACATAAATCTCTCCCAGTCTCCCCTAAATATCACTTTGTGACTGAATCTTGGGATTTCCTGGTACAAAGCATTCTGGTGTAATTGATTCTCCTAGTCTAACACCATTAATCAAGCAAGTTTATGAGCAAAACATGAAATATTCATTGATACTTTTCTCTAGCCTGGTAAATGAGAAGCAGACATTAACAAACAGAATTTCTGTATGACCTCAGGAGCAGTCTTTTCCTTGCCTGTTAAGCTTGCCAACTGATCCCAAACTTAAACTTGTCCATTGCCAGTAACTCTTCTTCCAAGACTGGAAAAATCCTCCTTTTTAAAACAGGTTCGTTGGGGATTTAGCTCAGTGGTAGAGCACTTGCCTAGCAAGCACAAGGCCCTGGGTTCAGTCCTCAGCTCCAGCAAAAAACAAACAAACAAACAAAAAACAACAACAACAACAACAACAACAAACAGGTTCGTCAGATGTACACAAAATAGTTTCACACAGCACAGTACTGGGGAACTTGGTGGAGGAAGCACATGCCTTGGCCGACATATGAGCTCTGTAAATCTACTTCTGCTGCAAGATCACTCCAGTCCTTCTCCGCAATTCCCAAATATTGTACCTGTGTCGCAATACATGCCTACAAATTTTAGTATTTTTATCAAATAGTAAAAGAAATTTCTTGAAAATTACATTGTGAATTCAACTCACTGCTTCAGAAATTTTGAGAGATGGAGCTGTGTTGCAATTGGATGGGGCCTTAGTAAAAGAGGAGCATTCCAAATGCAAAGTTAAATGAGTAAATAAATTATTTTCTTAAAGAAAAGAAGTGGAAGATTCTACATTCAGACCACCTTAAAAAACTAACTCAAAATGGAGCAGAAATCAAAACTTGAAAAAACAAACCTATCAAATGTCAAGAAAATTACTCAACATCTAGAGAACTTTAGGTTTAGTAATGAAAATAATGGATTCTTACAGGTAGCTAAAATAGCACAAAAAATGAAATCTCTCTCTCTTTCTCTCTCTCTCTCTTTCTCTTTCTCTCTCTCTTCTCCCCCCCTCTCTCTCTCACACACACACACACTTTGTTAACTGATATTTATTATTTATAGTGGCTGTCTCTTAAGCAATAGCTGTCCTAATCAGAGATTGTAACTCCACTGCCTTCTCCCTTTGCTGTTGTCTTCCAAAACCCCAGTATCTTTCTTTCAACTCCCATTTAAAAAACCCTGGCTACACAAGGTTCCTTTCTATGCTTTCTGTCATCTACTTCCGAACCAGCCTATGGCTAGTAGGCTAATTTTATTTAATCAAATATAACTTTGATTGTTAACAAAAGCAGTAGGAAAAAAATTCAACACACTTTAAAATAATATTCCAGAACATTTCCCCCTTTCTATCTAAACAAAAATGAAAGGTTTTACTTTTAACATAGTAAGACTGTATACAATAAGAACAATTATCAAGTAAGGATTACATTCACAATATACTGAATTCCAATTCATTTGTGTCTAGTAAATTGAGAGAAAATACTCCATAATTTATTCTATCTTATTGAATCCACAATTTTATATCTAATTTAGTTTTTATCATACCTTAGGAAAACTGCAACAATAACTATCTAGTCCTCAACTCCTTCAATGTCCCTAGAAGGGTATAATATTATTTGAATAAACAAATGTGCATTGCAAACAACTTCAAAAACTCTATAAATGACAGAGACACCTGACTTCCTGGACAGTCACCCAAGTTCTGCTGCAACATTGGGGCATCTCTCTTAGCCTACAAGCCTAGAGAATCTGGCAGACTTTTCAGTGAAGGAGGAAATTTGAAAGACTGTCCTGCCTATATTGGCAAAGTTCATTAGACATTTTCCTGTGTCCTGTCGAATGTATGGCAGTTTCTTCTATGAAGCAGAAACCCTGGAGACCACCCCACCTTGTTTTGACAAAATTCAGTGGTCACTTTTCAGTGGGTCTCGCATGTCCAGTTTATATAACATACTCTTAATCAGTCTAGACAAGAGCAGTTTCTTGCCCAAATGGCTAGCCTTACCACATTGAAAGCAAACTCCATAAGGAGTTTCTTCAATGCCCATCATCTCTGAAGTAAATTGGTGCTGCCAGAAGCAGATTTGTCCCATTGTCATGAAAATCACTAAGATAATAAAACATTTTAAATGCCATATTCTGTAGGTCTTTGAAAGATTTGAAGACCATCTTTCAATCTAAAATATATATCTATATGATCTGGAAAGCATACCTAGCAGATTTACAAACTTGATTATTATAAAAGACTAACCACTAACCTATGTCTCCTGATTATGCTATATAGTTTATAATACTAACCTTCAAAAACTGGAACTTCACCCTATGTTTCCAAAAGAACTGAATAGGCATTATACCTCAAACAAAAACAGAAACAATCATATGTTGTAAAAAAATATCTTAAATTTTTATCAATATACAAAATTCCCCCAAACAAGAACAGAAACATACATACACTGTGTTATAACAAAAATTACCTTAAATTTGTGTCAATATACAACAGTCCTCACAAATACAAGTATTTGAGATCAGTTATTTTCCCTTAGAAAACATTATAGTAGATTCAATAATCTATCCTTAATCTATTATTTAAAGTAGATTCAATAATCTATCCTTGTGGTGGTATTCTAATTGTACTGAAATGTGATTTTGATTGTATGTTAATAAATAAAGTTGCCTGGGGGTCAGAGCTATTAGAGCCATAGCAAGAGTGTGTCGGTGGTGGCATACGCCTTTAATCCCAGCAATTGGTAGAAGAGCTAGATAGATCTTTGTGTGTTCAGGGATACAGCAGCATTGGAGACATATGCCTTTAAGACCTAGGGGGCTGTACATACAGACAGTGACGAGGCAGTCACGTGTTTGGGTTTACAACCAATGAGAAGGCAGAACAAAAGACTATGAAAAGACTTACACACAGGAAATAGCTCTCTTTCAGGAAGCTAGGAGCACGCAGAAGGAAGGGTGAGATTTTAGCTCTGAGCTCTGACCCCAGGCAACTTTATTTGTTAAACTTTATTTTGTTAAACATTTTTAATGGCAATTCGACCTTTCTATAGCTGCTTGTCCTGTGGGGTTGTTTGATGCAATAATATGCAAAAAAAAACTTTTTTTTTTTTACTAGACACATATGCTGAAGCATTGTCAGTCTTAATTTGTACAGGTATCTCCATAATGGCCATTACTTCTAAAAGATCTGAAATTACAGAATCAGCCTTTTCAGAACTCAAAGCAGTTGCCCATTGAAATCCCAAATATGTATCTATGGTATGGTGTACATATTTTAATTTTCCATATTCTGAAAAAAATGAAACATTAATTTGCCAAATTTCATTTCTTTGAGTACACTTTGAGTTACTTCCTGCAGCTACTGGAGTTTTTGGCATACAAGGAACAAGTAGGACATTTTATTATAATTTCCTTGGCTTGCTGCCAAATGTTGGCAAAATTCTTTTTTAAATCCTTGCTATTGACATGATATTTTTTATGGAACTCTGAGGCCTTCAGCATGTTTCTTAATAATAGCTGATCAATTTCATCACTACCTTGTGCTAAAGGGCCTGGCAGACCTGTGTGGGATCTGATATGCTTCATATACATATGGGGTGACTCTTCTTCCTACTTCCTGTATTGAATAAATAACAAAGTTAATTCTGACTATCAGGAATATGTTCAGTAGTTTCAGTATGTAAGATAACTCTTTCTGCGTCTTAAGAGTCAGTAATTATAATAAGAGTTTCTGCAATATCCAATAATACCATGAGAACAGGTATTTAATTAGGATTTCTGAACATAATTATAAGGGCTTTGAGCCACTTTACTTATTTTTCCTAACTTATAAACCACCTTTCTTGATTTATTTTGATGAGTATAGGCTGTAGGGACTCCAGAAATTGGGGTACCTTTTGCTATATGAGGTAAAAACCAATTAGTTTTGTTTGTTTGTTTGTTTTGTAAGATGAAATATCTTGCTTTTTAAATAACTGTTACTTATCTCTCTCAAAAAATTACCACAAGCTGTTTGCCAATTTTTATTTTCTGCCCATAATGAAGCAATTTCAGCATTAGTAAAAGGTACTATACTTTCTACTGGATCCATTCCTGTCAATTGATGAAGTCTTAATATTCCTTTTAGAATCAACTCAGAAAACTTTTCCTCATATGTCTTAAATTTTTCACTCTGCTTGTGTGGTAAAAATATCTGTTATAAGATAATATCTTCCCTCGGCATTAAAATTCCTGTAGGGGAATGACAAGAGGGTAAAACACCCAGCATGCAACAAGCTCTGGATTCAAATGATCCACATTTGT
Source organism: Peromyscus leucopus (assembly GCF_004664715.2). Taxonomy (NCBI): domain Eukaryota; kingdom Metazoa; phylum Chordata; class Mammalia; order Rodentia; family Cricetidae; genus Peromyscus; species Peromyscus leucopus. The sequence continues at coordinate 85,465,646 of NC_051068.1, forward strand.
TTCCTATAATTTCTTTTCCACCAAAGCTAATTATCTCCCAGCTTCAGCTGATAATTCTCTTGGACTATTTAATTCCTTGTCAGCTTTTAGGTTTGAAACAAATTAGTCAGTTCCTGCAATAGCAGGCCATAAATGGGTAATATCTCCCAACAAATTTTGAAAATCATTGAGTCCTTAATCAATCTCTCCTAATTTGTACTTTTTGGAGTTGAGTGTTTTGTAAACCTATCATATATCCTAAGTAATTAACAGCATCTTCTCTTTGTATTTTTTCAGAAGTGATTTGTAATCCACAGCAAGGCAAAATTTTCTCTATTTCTTCAAATATTTTCTCTAAAGTATCTACATTTGAAATAGCTAGTAAAATATTGTCCATATAAATGTTCTTCAAATCCTTTCTAGCTCTACCCATTCAACTCCATGACTTTTTTTGCCTGTCTTTAGAAATTAAACATGGGAAACTATAACAACCAAACAACAAACAATGGGGGGGGGCAGGGCAAACAGAAAACAAGCCAGGCAACGATGGCCAGTGCCTTTAATCCCAGCACTCAGGAGGCAGAACCAGGTGAATCTCTGTGAGTTCAAGGCCAGCCTGGTCTACATATCGAGAGCCAGAACAGTCACCAAAACAATGCTGACAAACACTGCCTTGAAAAACAAACAAAAAAACGAAAGAGAGAGAGAGAGAGAGAGAGAGAGAGAGAGAGAGAGAGAGAGAGAGGAGAGAGAGAGAAGGAAGGAAGGAAGGAAGGAAGGAAGGAAGGAAGGGAAAGAAAGATAGAAAGAAAGGAAGGAAGGAAGGAAGGAAAGGAAGGAAGGAAGGAAAAGGGAAGGAAGGAAGGAAGAAAGAAGAAAGAAAGGAAGAAAGAAAGAAAGAAAGAAAGAAGAAAAGAAAACACACGGGAAATTATACGCATACAACAACACATATGCCCACTATCCATTTGAAGCACTAGGACCTCATCTGGCTTGAACCTGTGCAGTCCCTGTGCATGTATCCATAATATTACGAGTAGATATGTGTCAGTTCTGTTGTGTCTGGAAGACCCTGTTTCCTTGGTGTCATCCATTCCCCTCTGGTTCCTACAATCTTTCTGCCTCCTTTTCCCCATGGTTCTCTAAGCCTGAATGAAGGGAACTGATGGAGACATCTCATTTAGGACTGAGTGTTCCAAGGTCTCTCACTCTTTGCACATTGTCCAGTTGAGGGTCTGTGTATTAGTCCCATCTACTGCAGGAGAAAGCTCTGATGATAGCTGTGTCAGACACTGATCTACGAGCTTAGCAGAATGTTGTTAGGAGAGATTTTTTTTTTTTTTTTTTTTTTTTTATGTTCCTTTAGGAAACCAGTAAAATTTAGTTTTTCTCCTTGGCCCTTGGCCTACCTAGTAGTCTCAATTTCTTGGCTACCTAACAAGTATCAGGTAAAGATTCCATCTTATGGAGTGAGTTTTAAGTCCAATAAGACAGTGGATGGTTACTCCAAGAGTTTTGAGCCACTATCACACCAAAGTATCATGGGGTCAGGTCATCATTATAGAATGCAGCATTTGTAATTAGTTTGGTGTTTACTTTCTCCTCTGGTAGCATGAAGATTAACTTCTAGTACCATGAACATTAGTCAATAGGGGTAAAAGGCTCTAGGTTGGCACCAGTTTTAATTCTCTGTACATAAGGAAATATGTAAATGTTGTCTTTAGTCATATGGCTCTACCATGAGTTTGTAGAGAATTTTGACAATATACTCTAAGTTATTTGGGGTTTGTCATGGGGCCCTTTTAGCCAATAACTCAATTAGATGTAACCTATTCCTAGTACTGAAGGCTTCATTTGCTAGTAAAAAATGTCTAATTGGGGCATTTTATATTACTTAGTGATTCCATTTTGGTTTCTTTCATATATACATATATTTTATGAAGCTTGTACTCTAGTAGATTTTCATATGATCCATCAAATGACCTTTAGTGTTAGTTGTCCATTCCCACATTTTTTTCCTTACACTCCCCCTTCTCTCTTTCTCTCTGTTTAGTCCTTCAGTTTCAGTCTTCCCTTACCTGCCTGTATTATTTCCAGCTTGTAACTAGCACAAATACATGTAAAATGATAGGAAAAACTTGTTATTTTAAGTGAAACTTCAGACAATCTGAAGTTTGAAAAACAAATGATATTGGTGACTCCTTTTAGGAAAAGCTATTATAAGATGAAGTGGCTGGGGCAAGAGATTGGCAGCAAGTACCATAATCAATTACTGTCAATATCAGTGGTCATATTGTATAGACTTTTAAAACCAACATTTTTCAGAATCCCATCATTTTTGTATTGCTAATTGAAATGCCTACCTATTTATTGCGTGGAATTAAAAAAAACCCAAGCTAATTATATTCAAATTGAATTCATTCATGTTTAATAAGCCAAGGATCTTCAACAGTCAGCAGTCTCTAAATACCTCCCATTGCAGAAGGTATTTACATACTGGGGCAAGATATTCTCTATTAACAGTGGTAGGCTGTGTCATTTCAGGTGGATATTCCCTTCCAAGAATAAAAATTCTTGACTAAAATAGCATTTAAAAAATTACATATTGGCATTTCCTCCATATTCCGTGAAAGCTAATTTACAGTAGCATTTCTGTCTGGTTTCATTATCCTGACTCTTTTTTTCCAAATGCTTTTCTTCCCCCTCATGCATATTTCACCCTGACGAAAATTACATTCTGCCCCTGGGCTGTTCAGTCTTTCAATATTATCAGATAGCGGCCCTTTATAGTTCTCATTTAGCTAACCCACACCTACTGTGGCTTGCTTCAATCATTGCCCATAAATCAGTTTTTCTGTCCTTAGAAAACTGAATAAATTTTGTGTGTTACCTGATTTTTCAACTGATAGTTTTTCTTACTGAGGGTGGAGAAGCAGCTCTCAGCAACACATCACAGACCTTGCTTCAAATTTCCACCAAGGGCTGAAGAGGATGTGTTGGTAGTACAGCATGACAGACAGTTGAATAGTAAATGACATTCTAAAATTTTTGGGTCACCTAATAAGCAAATGATTTCTTAGTGGGTAAATGGAAGTCATAGAGAAGAGCTGTTGGGTACAGGTATTTTAGTTTTGCACTAACTGCTAAAATAAAGTATATATCTAAGAACACAGGCTGGAAAATTAAAGAGTAACTCAGTAATGGACAAATCTTATTTAACTTCTTTAAACAACATTCTCCATTATATTGTAGTGAAATTGGTAACTAATATATTCAAATGGCTTAGGAAACCATATTATATGTGGGGTCCCCACATTCTAAGGGCTCCTCTACATTCACTGTTGTTATCCCATAAGAAAGTATTCACAGATCATTTTCAGAATTTAGTAACTCTGTTATTGGATTTAAAATAGTATATTACTTCATTAATGAAAAGTCAGTGGGAAGTTAGTCTCAGACTGATGTCTGAGGAATGAGGGAAGCTTCTGCTTATTATCTCTCTCATCAGTTACTTTCTCTTTATTTAATTTTTTTCCTGAAACCTCTTGTCTCATATAAATGACTAAACACATGGCATACCAAAAATGTTCACTAACATACCAGTTTTCCTAATGTCCATTTCTCCTTATCATCTCATCTCCCGTCTCACAGTATAATTTGACTGCCATTTTTAAGTAGAGTCCTTCTCCTCCTCTAGTTGTATTTGAAACTCCATTTGACTCAGTTCTCCCATATGTATTTCAACCTCTCTTAAACAGCATACCTCTCAAGGATGTTCAGTTTTACAGACATAGAATCCTACCACATACCTCTTTCATTTTGCAAAGCCACACCCATAGTTTGTTGTCAGCTTGGCATACACATACTCCCTCTGCCTGTCATCAGAAAACTGAATGAAATGTGAACCCTGTGTTTTCAGTTCCAGTCATTTTTCTTTCTTTTAAAAACATTTTTATCATTTAAAAAATTTAGATATATTTTGATTATATTCTTCCCCTTCTTAAAATTCATCCAGATCCTCCCTACTCATCCAACTTTAAGTTCTTTCTCAAAAATAAACCAAACCCAATACAAAAACAAAATGTCCCAAACCTAGAAAATAAAATACAACACCATCTCACCAAAAAAGAAAGAAAGAAAGAAAGAAAGAAAGGAAGAAAGAAAGAAAGAAAGGAAGGAAGGAAGAAAGACACAAAATCCATCAAACTGTAAACCAGATAAAAGCACACAAAAAAGAATTGGTATGTTCATTATGTGTTGCTCATCTACTCCAGAACATGGTACCTGCCCAGGAGTAGTTGATATACTCAATGTCACTCCATTGGAGTATATGATTTTCACCTTCAGAGCAGGTATATATGACAGTTCTTTTGTTAATCTTTACCCTAGTGACTACCTTTTTTTCATTCACTTACTCATTCATTTATTCATCATTTTTTTTTTTTTGGATTTTTTCATGACAAGGTTTCTCTGTGTCATTTTGGTGTCTATCCTGGATCTTGCTCTGTAGACCAGGCTGGATTCAAACTCACAGACATCCTCAGCTATGCCTCCCAAGTGCTGGGATTAAAGGCATGTGCCACCACCGCCCGGCCTTACTCATCATTTTAAAGTATAAAAAAAAAATGAAAGAAGATAAAAGAAAAACTATCACATGAAAGTTGGACAAGACAGACCAACAGAAGGAAAGAGTACAAGAGAAGGCACAAATGTAAGAGACACACTAGTTTGCACACTCAGGAATCCCATAAAAACATTAAACTGGAAACCATAATACAACACAGAAGACCTGGTGCAGACCTGTGCATACTGCTTCATTCTCTGTGAATTCATATGAGCTTTGCTCAAGTTGGCTTAGATGGCCTCAATTTCTTGGTCTCCTCCATCCCCACAGGGCTTACAGTCTTTCTGTCTCCTCTTCTGTGGGGTTCCCTGAGCTCTGAGATGAGGGATTTGATTGAGACGCCTGTGCCCAGTTAGGGCTAAGTGTTCCAAGGTCCCTCACTCCCTGAATAATGTAGGCTTTAAGTCTCTATATTTGTTTCCATATGTGGATGGGAAGCTTCTCTGATGATGGCTGAGCAAGGCACTAATCTATCAGTTATACCCTAATATCAAGAAAAGTATAGTGATAAACTGGTAAATTTTTTTTACTGAGATACAAGGAACAACATGTGGTTCACAGCTGCAGCTCTCATTTCAATAGCTTACCAACTGCAAGGAACGTGATACTGCATACACATTATAGAAAAACCTTTCTTTTTAAAATAATGATTTAATCAAATCATTTAGTCCCATACAATATATTTTTGTCACATTTACACCATCCCAGATTAAGCCCTTCTTATAGTTGTTGCTGGAGAGCTTCTCTCCAGATCCCACCAAGCCCCACAGTCCCACAATCCACGTATAAAATAATCACTCAGACACTTATATTACTTATAAATTGTATGGCCATGGCAGGCTTCTTGTTAACTGTTCTTATATCTTAAATTAACCCATTTTTATAAATCTATACCTTGCCACGTGGCTCGTGGCTTACCGGCATCTTTACATGCTTCTTGTCCTGGTGGTGGCTGGCAGTGTCTCCCCCTCCTTCTTCCTGTTTCCCCAATTCTCCTCTCTCCTTGTCCCGCCTATACTTCCTGCCTGGTCACTGGCCAGTGTTTTATTTATAAAGAGCGATAGCCACAGCTTATAGTTCTTCAATTTGCATCTTTCTGAAACTTTTTTAAGAGGATACCATCTTGCAGTAGGTATCCTGGTCTTCTGACTCCTAGCATTTTTCCTGTCTCCTCTGTGGCATCGCCAGAACCGTATGTGTAGAGATTGTGGAACCAGCTCCACACTATCATTTGTTTTCTGTATTTTGGTTAGTTGTGGCTTTCTGTAATGGTCCCCAAGTTTCTTTGATGAGGGGTGAGAGCTACACTTATCTATAGATATAAGTACAAATATTAACAATGTACTTCAATATGATACAGTTTTATGAAAGTGACAGTAGCAGGTTTTCATTTAGATTACATGGTCTCAATACAAGGGTAATTGGCTAAGTTTATAGTACTATGCATGAATTCCCTCTTATTGAGTCAGCCTTAAGTCCAATTAGGTTGCTGTTGGGTCTACCCAGAATAAAGGTGCAATTACTGAATCATTTAGAATATCTTGCTATTCTGCTATTCTGGTCATTTTTTGGTTCATAGACTTTACAGTTGGGTGGGATATTATCTGGTTTTTCTTCTTTAGCAACTTCCACTGCACATTTGGAAATCATGAGATCTAGTCCTCAGAGAGGAGGCTTCTAGGTCATATCTAGATTGATATCTCTAAGTCCTGAACCAAAAGTATGTGGTGTCTTAACCAATAGGGTCATACTTTTACATTCTGAGATGCAATGAGTAGCAATGACAATAGCCTGATTTTGAGGGTGGAGGGGTGTCTCTTGGAATCCCCTAACCAGCACTCAAAAGGAAGTTTCTCATGCCTGGCAATAGGCTTTTTCTTAAATTTGTGTTTTAGAAAAGGAGATTGTCTCCTCAAATGACATAGCGTCATATTTGGTAAAACAGTATTAAGGAATACTATCAAGCTATAAAAAGAAATTAAATCATAAAATTGTAGGTAAATAGATGTAGATATAAAATATACTAGGTGAAATAATCCAGACCCAGAATGATAAATGCTAAACATTTTCTCTTCTATGTGGTTGTCTTCTCCAAATCTTTAGACATGATCAAATGGTCTGAGTAACTGTAGATACTGGAGAAGTAAAATAGTACCAATATGGGTCAAAGGAGGTGATCTAGAAGACATTATTTTCTTGGAGTCATCCATTCCCCTTAGCTCTTATAATCAGCTCTCATTCTCTTCCACATCGATCCCTGACTTCTTAAAAATTCTCTCATATATTACATTATGACCATAGCCTCCCCTCTCTCCCCTCCTCTCAGTACCTACTCTGCTCATTAACTCTCCTCTCCCTTAGATCCATGCTCCTCTGTTTCCCTTCAGAAAAGGGCAGGCCTCCCAGTGATACCAACTAAATATGGCATAACAAGGTTCAATAAGACTAGGCATAAAGCCTTATATCAAGGCAGGACAAGGCAACCCACTAGGAAGAAGAATGTCCCGGGAGAAGTCAAGAGATTCAGAGATACCCCTGCTCCACCTGTTATGAGTCCAACAAAAAGTTCAAGTTAAAGAACCACAGTGTGTATGCAGAGGGCCTAACACAGACCCATGTAAGCTCTGCAGTTGCTTCTGTGACCCCTATCAGTCCTACTTAATTGATTCTGGGCTGGAGAGATGGCTTAGCCATTAAAGACTAGGCTTACAACCAAAAATATAAGAACTTTCTGATTCTTAAGGGGATGGATTAGATAAAATCATTCCATTCATTTAGAACTGAGATCTTCAAAGTCTCTTATACTATGCTCATTGTCAAATTTGGGGCCCCAGTATTAATTACCATTACTGGAAGAAGTAGTTTCTCTGGTGTTGAGTGAGTAATTCACTTATCTATGGGTATACCTATATGTCATTAGTAGTGATTTTATTGCTATGCTTTGCTGTGGAATATTTCCTTACACTGTAAGGATATATGTCATTATGGTTGGCTTAATAAACAAGCTAGCTGGTCAATAGCTGACCAGGATAAAGCTAGGCTGGAAAACCAAACTGGGAAGGTTGAGCTGAGGAAGGGTGGTGTCAGAAGTCACCAACCAGATGCAAACAGTGCAGGAGATGAATGTGCCATGCTAATAAAGATACCACCATGTGGTAGTACATAAATGAAGAATATTGGTTAATTTAAAATAAAAGAGCTAGTTAGTAAAATGCTATTGGCCAAGCATTTATAAGTAATATTAAGCCTCAGAGCTTAATATTACTTATTACTGAGAAAGTTAAAAAAAAAGAAAAAGAGGATTCTAGACACACAAGAACAGACTCAAACATGGCTTCTTAGTAGCTGCATTTTCTCTGGTGGGCTCTGTTTGCTGGTGGTGAGCAGAGACACAGCACCTTTAAGTGCCACGCCACAGTGCTAGTGGCAAAAATCCTGTGGTTCCCTTCAGAGACTCTAATACCAAACCCTTAAATGGAGTTTATGAGCAGAGCGTAGCATGATACTTGGTGGTGGCATGAACCCAGAAACTTCCCAGAGTTGGGAAAGCCAACATGGCTTGCAGAGCTGGTGGTAAATGAACCTTCACTGCCATGAGACTAGACTATAATGGGACTGATGGGGAGGAACCTGCCACTAGCTTGCATGATTATACAGCAGACTTTTTTTCTCATATAAACAGAAAAGATTACAGATGAACCATAAGGACAAATTCAGACAAAAAGAGCTTTAAATGATTCATAGTATGTTTATGAATGTGCCTAGGCTTGGGAGAGAGAAGAAATATATATTAAGTCTTAGATTACAAAATATATTTTTGAAATAAAATGAAGTCCTTAAAAAGAAATAAAATAATAAAAAATACAATAAGCTATGCAAAATGGAAAATACACAGAGAACCCAAAATACAGACGCTATATGTTGTTTTTGAATTTTTTGACAGCTAAAAGACACTGAATTATGAAAACTGATAGATTCAATCAACCTATATATTTTTAAAATATTTTGAGTTGATCAAAATTTAAGTCAAAAGATGTGTTGCTTTGGGAGAGAGACTGTGCTTTTGTTTCTAAAGTAAATGAGAGGCTGTGGATTCAATCAGAGTTAAGGAAAATCAGATTTCATCAAGGAAAACTCCCTAAAAATCCTGGCTACAAACATAAAGAAATAAACCTAAAAGAACTACAAGATACATGATGTATATTTCACCTGCTCAAACACAAAATAAGAAAAATTACCTTTGGCTAATTTATGTACAACGCACAATCTATATTTGTATTAATACAAATATATGTGTGCAATATTCATATATTTTCAGAACAAGGGGACAAGACACTAATAAAAATGACCAGTTTATCTAGGATCCAAAGCAGCTTCAAGCCTTCTGACTCAGATGATCCAGTCTCACAGAATACTCCAGCCAAGATTTAACAATTATTCAATTTTCCTCAAGGTTCCACAAAAGATGTCAATGCCTCCAAACAACAGGAAGTAGTCTGGAGAACTATGTCCACATTCCCAAAATATTGCTTAGAGATGTTTGTTATCACTTAAGGGGCATGGTTACAAGTTGTTATTGGTAATGGTCAAAAAAAAAAGTTAAACAAAGGAGATTAGATTCAGGAATCTTGTTCTAAAAAGAAAAGGGGATATAGAAATGATAAGATAAAAGGGTAGATTATTGAATCTACTTTTAAACTAAAAAAGCACCTACTAGTCTTAAATATTTTACATTGGTATGGATTTTGGTTTATTGATACAAATTTAAAGTTAATTTTGTTATATATATATATATATATATATATATATATATATATATATATATTCTTGTTTAAGGTATTGTGTTTATGCAACTTTTTAAAATGTAATATATAATTTAAAATACACTTAATAGTCATCTATAATAGTCAAACTTGCAGTCATGTTTTCAAGATCATACACAGATATATTTAAATAGATAGATGGTCTTCAAACACTTCAAAGACCTATAGACTATGGCATTTAATATGTTTAATAACCTAAGGCTTTTTTTGACAGTGAGTCCTATCTGCTCCTGGCAGCACCAATGTACTTCGTAAAAGAATGATGGGCAGTAAAGAATTTCCTTATGGAGTCTTCTTTCTTTCTGGCAAAAGCTAGCCATGAAAGCAAATAAACTGCCCTTGCCTCAGTTGCTGACAATATACTCTCCAAACTGGACCAGCAGGATGTAAGAAATGTGACTGCCAAACTTTGCCAAGACAAGGCAGGACAATCCTATCACTTGGGAGGCAGAGTTTCACAATGGAAACAGAGAGGCATGGTGACACACAACTTTAATCCCGGGAAGTGATGGCAGGAAGCAGAAAGGTATATAAGGCGTGAGGATCAGAAACTAGAAATTTTAAACTTTTAGGCTTTCAGTGTCAGTTCAGCTGAAATTCATTCGGATGAGGACCTAGAGGCTTCCCAGTTTGAAGAAACACAGTCCACTGAGGAGTTGGCAAGGTGAGGTTGACAATGGCTTGTTCTGTCCCTCTGATCTTTCAGATTTCACCCCAGTACTTGGCCCTGGGTTTGTTTTTATTAATAAGACATTTAAAGATTTGTGTTACAACAATGCTTCTATAGCAGAGTAATAATAGTAGTAGGTTTTCCTCTATAGTCTATGACCTATCTAGTTTCAGGTTAGTAGTTCCATCCTCAACTTAATAAACCAATAAAAAAAAGGGGGGGGGAACCAGTTTTTTTCCCAATGTAATGTCACTGGGTATATCAACCACACTCCAAACACTACCCATGATTCAGAATACTTGTCTAAAATTAAATCAACTTCATGATTTTTGTGAGGTGTTCTTTTGCATGTGTGTGTGTGTGTAGGAGGGTGGTATTTGTTTCTTTTTAAAAATATTGTCAAGATACTGTCCATGGGACCAACATTGACTTGAGGTAAATAAGCCACAGTAAATACAGTCAGAAAGAGATACAAGAAAACACAGGAATGGACTATTTCCTTCTACTCTACTTCTGTTCTTGGTAAAGCTAATTCTGACTGTTCTGGAAAAGGATTCAGTCACTAGACTATAAATTAAACTTCAGAGTAAGCCCCCAAAGTCTTCATTTTAATTTTAGTAATTGCCTTTTCATTGTATTAAAATGCCAGGCAGGGTGAAGTCTACCCAGAACTTCTGGTTACATGGTGATGGTCCTTACAGTGGAAAAGACACTGGACTCTGGGAAGTATACTTTTGGAAACTGGGAGATCAGATGTTGAGATCTGATTTTCTAATAAGATAACCATTTCCTAATTCTCCTTTCTACTTATTTTTGGGACTTGGATCTTGATTAAAATTTCAATTGCCAAATTATCCATGGATTAACAGTTTTGTGTGGGGAAAAAATAAGTCAAAATTGGAATTTAAAGTGATTAGTGTGTCTTCATGTGACCCAGAGTTGTACGCACATGTATTAAAGAAAATAACTTGAATACATTCATATCAAGTTAAGAACATTATGGAATTGAAATTATCTTTTATCTTTGAGTGTTTTCTCAAACAAAAAAAAACAACAAAAATGAGAATATGTATTTTGCTTAATGTTAATATTTTGTTCCTAGTAAATTTAAATTTTTCCAAGCTAGATATTATCTTTCTTATCTGACTATTTACTACCAGTACTTTAGAGGCAATTTTATTTAAAATTATGAGTTTATTTCACACTTGATATTACTAAACTAAATTTAATTTCAGTCTTGGTCTTACTAGATTTTAAAAAATGTATCATAGGATTTTAATTCTCCTTTCTTCTATATTCTGTAAAATATCACTATGAAATGTCCTAACTCTTTGTGACTTTTTCTTTGTAATGTTTTATTTTATATAAATATCTGGTATTCTGTTTGACTCAGCTTGAAGCACTTCTGTCTTGTCATAATGTGAAGGAATTGATTATCTAAGTGTCAGGTCCCTAAGGTTTGTCCTGGTTTTGACATCCAAACACTTGACTTTTAAGTGATTTCTAATGCAGGCAGCATGCACTCTATCCCTGGGCATCACATTTCTTTCAATAGTGGCCACATTAACAATTACTGCGGGGCATCTAAATGGATGCTGTGAAGTAAATAGAAAAAGGATGGACCACAGCTAGCAAGCTTGAAAAAGAAATTGAATCAGAACACTTTGACAAACCACTTGTAAAAAGTGAGACATTGTCATTTTTGAAAGCCGGAACATGATAGAAGCCTGCAGACTTTCTTAAGATCTAATAGTCCCAACTACGATGAAGAATTTGTCCACAAACATTGGGAGAGAAAATGAGTCACCATCAAATTCTTCCTTTGACAATTTAAACATTTACTTTGAAAGGAACAAATGTACATTCCCTATACTTTTGTGACTGTAACTCTATTTAGCCATTGTATTGGTGCTAGTGTTATTTCTGTGTGTTATTGTGTGTGTCTGTTTGTGTGTGTGTGTATGTGTGTGTGTGTATTTTAAGCTACTATGCACCTAACAATATGTGTGATATCAACATGACAACTTATTAACCCATTGCATCATATCCTTCTTTCTTTTATTTTTTCCTTTGATTTAACAGCATTTCACTCTGAGGTGAGGCTGGCATCAAATTCATTGGAAATCTTGTGTTTCCTTCTACATCCTGGCAGTAAAGACATGTACCACCACATCTAGCCTGAGGATAACTATCTGTAAGGGCATTGCCTGATTGAGAAAGTAACATTTCTCATGAAACATCACTGGCCAAATTTCATTCATAAACTAGAAACTAACTAAGAAATATTACCTAATACATCTGTGGTGGTTTGAAAGAAAATGGTCTTTAAATGGAGTGGCAATATTAGGATATATGGCCTTGTTGGAGGAAGTGTGTCACCATAGGGGTGGGTTTTAGGGTCAGTCTTGCTGAGGTTTCCCTCAGTGTGACAGTAAATTGACTTCCTGCTGCCTACAAGATGTAGCACTCTGAGCTCCAGCACCACCTCTGCCTGCATGTGGCCATGCTCTATGCCATGATGATAACGGATTGAACATCTGCAACTGTAAACAAGCCAACCCAATTAAATGTTTTCTTTCTAAGAGTTGCCATGATCATGGTGTCCCTTCATAGCAAAAGAAACTCTAATACAACATCAATTTTATTTTTGGAAATGAATGTGAACTTGAATAATGTTTCATATGGGAAAATATAAAACTTACATATTTTATCAGAAAAAGTAATAAATAATCTCAAAAACATTGTCCTACTTAATATTCTTAAAGATTTTGTTTAAAAAGAAAAATATTTTGTTAGAAATATTTTCCATATGAAAGTGACAAGACATTGATTCAAACATGTTGATTTATCAGTGTCTATTAAAATAGTATTTAGCTATAGTATTTTAAATAGTATCTTAAGAGATGAGAAAATCTGAGAGTAGTGATTCATCTAAGTATTCTTTCTATATGTAGCTATTACTTTGAATTATCCTGTAACACATATTCCCTCTCTCTCTCTCTTTCTCTCTCCTCTCTCTATTTCTCCATTGTAAATATCAAACAGATATGATATGCTGAGAAAAAGAGACTTTAAATTATCGTATGAATATTATCAAATTAATGAGTTTAAATTATCTTATATTAAATTTAATGTTTGGGTTCCTAGGGTGATATTAGCATAAATGTCATTATAAACAAACTACTAAACATAGGTAATATCCTGAAGTGGTGGGGTGTTTTATAAAGAGGATGTAGCTTGAAACACAGACACAAAGGAATTTTTGAAGTAAAAATTAATACGATCAAGGTGCATGTCAAAATACCAACAAATAGGTAACCAGAAATGATCAGAAAACCAAAGTATGTTAGAAGTCATGACCACTGAATCTAGAAATTGTCCTTTCTAGCCATCTGCTTTGACAGTCAATATTTCACCTACCAGGAAGAAGAACTTTCTATTTATAGATGGCACCAATTAGGCACTGTGGCATACGAAATACTGGTACTGCTCAAGTGTAGCAGTACCAAGTTTGCAGTGTCAAAATCTAGACTGCATTTATGATGAGTTTTGGAAAAAAAATAAGAGAGAAAAAGAGCCAATAATCCCTGTGTCAGGAGATCCACTGGATCATTTTCTGGTCTGAGAATTATTTACTGAAGATGATAAATACAGTCACATTCATTTGTGGTTTTGTATAGGAAGCAAAACACAAGGGGAAAAACAGTTCAAAGGCACATGGAGCAATTTCCAGAAGAAATCAAATAAGCAATTTTAGACACGTGTAAGGACTCTATTAACCTAGATCTTAGGACAGCATGTATGAACTGTTCTCTCCAAAGAAAAGTTGATAATCTGTTCCGGGAGATTTTTATTGGGGTTTGACATAAGTACTATCAGACCAACATATACAAAATTCCTAGTCCACACACAATAACAAAGACTACATTCTGTGACTGTCAAGTTCATCCTTCAACGAAATCCAAGTTTCTAAGACAGTACACAAGGCTCAACTCTGTAAACCATTCGACTTTTCCCCCCAACGTTACAAATTCAATCCAGGGCTGCATATATAATAGGCAGGCACTCTGCTGTTCTGCTCAGCCCCAGCCCTTGACTTCTGTGAATACATGGTTTTTCCAGGTAATTTTGAGTGGTTTTCACTTCCTGGTGTAGCCAATTTGGTCTTGAATTACCCCTCTCTTTAATTTTCTAGAGTTCTGAGATTTCAGATGTGCATTACCACACTATTAACACTTTTCTGTATGTGCCATTTCTGCAAAATTTCCAAAGTATGAAAAGGAATATGGGGAGTCCTAGTATTTGAGTATAAATCAAGATAAAATATAGGGTTGTTCAGAAATGATAAGGTTGATCCTCCTTCCACTTAGGCATTGACGTCTTAAATTTCTTAGGTTTAGACCACCATGGCACACTCTGGTTCCATTGTGTCACACTAGGGTTATCTTGTCTGCTTGGAAGAAAATACTGATTTTGATCAAAATGATATCACATAAAAAACAAGTCCTTTGTAACCTCATTTTTAATACTGAAAATGTGAAGTGACTTAATATCTATAAACTGAGGAATGAATCAATTTATAACATTAATGCATTGCAACATATTTCAAGAATGACTAAAAGCAACATTTATGAATATGTATAACTTAAGGTAATGGTAAATGAAAACTATTAGGTGGTTATTATTATTCTAGCTAAATCTATAAGCTTCCAAATTGTGATGTAGTTTTTGTCTACTTATATAAGAGAAATTGAGGAAATCCATCAGAAGCATGAAAACCAAACCCAGAGATATATTCTCTTTAGAGAGAGAGAAGAAAGAGCTAGCAAAGGAATATAATACTTTTAGCTGTGTCTACACTATTTTTTCCTTGAAGAAAATATGAAGCAATCATGGGGAAAGTTTAGTTGGAAATTTTCCTGTGTCCTGACCACTCCTGTGGCTTCTCACACCCAAGTAAAAAGGCTTATATTAATTATAACTGCTCGGCCATTAGCTCAGGCGTATTACTGATTAGCGCTTATACTGAAATTAACCCATAATTCTTATCTATGTTTAACCACATGGCTTGATACCTCTTCTTAGTTCTGCCTTCACATCTTGCTTCATCTGTGTCTGGATGGTGTCTCCTGACTCAGCCTTCCTCTTCCTAGCATTTTCCTCATCTGATCACTCTGCCTATATTTTCCTGCCTGGCTACTGGCCAATCAGCATTTTATTAAACCAGTGTACAAGCACATTATCCCACAGCAGAAATGTACATATATATTATATATAATGCTTTATTATGTATATGTAATATATATATATATATATATATATATATTTCTGTATTGTATATGTTGTATTTTCCTTCTAAAGCAAATATCTAACAATTTCTTCTAAAATGAGTTCAAAATAGATTTTAATATCCATGTATCTTACATTGAAAGCATTTAGGATGTCATTAATGTTAACCCCAAGAGCTTGCTAAAAAGACTCCCCAACAGTGTTTGATATAAAATTGACCAAATTTCTAAACATCAGGACAAAATTTTATCTTAATTTCCTATAGCCTGAAACAAATTTGTAGAAGGAGTTTTCTGTCTAGACCACTGATAAGCTCTGTCAAACCAGCTACTCCACAAATAGCCACAGAGAGACTTATTAATTATAAATACTTGGCCAATAGCTTAGGCTTGTATACAGCCAGCTCTTACAAATTAATTTAATCCATTTATATTAATCTACGTGGTGCCTCAAGGCTCACTTACCTTATCTACAAACTTCCCATGCTGCCTCTTCTGTGTTTAGTTCACGACTCCTTCAACTCCATTTTCCTTCTTCCCAGGGTTCTCTTTGTCCCAAAAATCCTGCCTAGCTATTGGCCAATCAGCTTTGTATCAAAAATGACAGAAATCTTCACCGTGTACAGAGGATTATTCCACAGCATTTCCCCTTTTTTTCTAATTAAAGGAAGTTTTTAACATTAACATAGTAAAACTATATATTACAAAAACAGTTATCAAGTAAGAATTACAGTTACAATATAGATATTGAGATGTCTTACACTATTTATTATATAATAAAACTTGGAGACCAGTATAAAGATAAGAACTAAAAAAAATCACAATAATAATGGCATATACTGTCATAACCTTCCAGACCCACCTCCTCTTCCCCAGAGGCCTCTTTTTCTCAAGTCCAGGGGAACTCTATCATCCATTCCAACCAGCTGAATGTGAATCCCAAGTCTTGCAACAATGTCTGATACCAAATGGACAGTGGACTATAATACAGATAAGATTCCTATAACATTTCCCCCTTTTTGTCTATTTAAAAAGGAGAGGTTCTAATTCTAACAGTAAAACTGTATATAATAAAAATAATTATCAAGTATTGTCCAAAAAGAGAGGAAAGGTATTAACTTTAACAAAATGAAACTATGCAAGAACATTTATTAAGAAATGCATTCACTATGTCCAGTCAAATTGTATTTGAAAAAAAAAATAGAGAAAATACTCCATCAGCTTACTTCTCCTGAAGATTCCAAAGTTTTATATCTAATTTACTTTCTAGTAAGACTTAAGGAAATGATAACCTTAACTGTGTAGTCTTCAAACTCATCTAAGACCTGAGAAGGATATGTTATTACCTGAGTAAACAGAGCAAGTGACTTCCAAATTTAAGAGAAATGACAGAAACAGCTGGCTGCCTGATTATTCATCTTAGGTTCCTCTGTAATTTTAGGGCATCCAAGTTTGGTCTACAGGCTTAGAATATCTGACAGACATTTCTGAGGAGCAGGAAAATTTGAAGGACTGTCATACCCTGTCATGGCAAAGTTCATTTGTGCCTTTTATTTTTTTTACCTGAGATAAAGTTCCAATCCCTAGATCCTGAACATTTGCCTCCTGAAGGTGCCAATTCGGATGTAAAAAATTTGGCACAATTATTGTTACATCTGCACCTATGTCTATCAAACCCTCAAAAACAATGCCATTTATTTCTATTTTTAACTTTTGTCTTTGATTATTTATAGGAGTTTACAAAAAACACTTGTTTTATGGCCTCTCCTGAAAATTTTGTCTTAATAGCTGTCACTGTTCTGTCATCCAGAGCAGTGTGGTTTTTAACAGCAGACATAGGTCCTTTAATTACTCTAGGGAGGATTTTTCCCCCAAGGTGCCAGGGGATTATTGAGTCAAATTTGATGAGCTGGCCTGTGAGAGGCCCCCTAAGGCATTTCCTAATGATACACATTTACCGTGCCTATCCTATGTTGATACGTTTCATTAGTTTGCTGTACCTTATGTATACTCCAGAAAGTTGGGATCTTCTGTTTGGTTTACCACTAGGAAAAAAAAAACAACATTGTTTCTAGGAACACCTTGCCTACAATATCTTTTTTAGGAGCTTGTTTACCACAATTAAAACATCTGACATTTTGCTTTTTTTTAAAAGTTTTTCAAAATCACCTCTCCTATCCAAGTATCACCATAGTATGAGACTTAATGTTGACTGTGTTTTAGATCTATTCATCTATGGGTGTTGATCTCAACTTTTTAAAGGCTTGATTTCCTTTTTGCATTGTGAATTAGCAATTTCAAAGCCAAAGATTCAATTACTGTTTGTCTAACTTCTGGATCTGATATCATTCCATTCACTGCTGAATTCAATGTTTGTAAAAAATCAGTGAAAGCTTCTTTTGGGCCCTGTACAATTTTAGTAAATGACTCAGTCCTCTTACTAGCTTCTTCTACCCTGTCCCAAGCACTCAAATCTGCTTTATGGCATAGAGCCAAGGTGTCTTCATCATATATAGACTGTCTTTTCAAATCAATGTAATTGCCCTCATTGAGAACTGATCTTGGGAAACTTCAAAACTTCTAGCCCAACTTCATTGTTTGATGACCCTAGCCTCATCTTTCCACCAAGTATTCCATTGTAGTGGAGGACCAACTTTCAATATGGCTGTAACCAAATCTTTCCAGTCTTGTGGAATAAATCTGTTACTAATTGTCCATAAATTTAACACCTCCTTCACAAAAATTGAATACCTACCATATGAAACTACTGATTCCTTAAATATCCTTAAATCTAGCATTTCAAAAGGATTCCAGTAAGCTCTTCCATAGCGTTGAGGACACCTATCACCTGATGGTTGTTCCTGTATGGTGACTGGAAAAATTAAAGTTGGTTTTCTGATAACTTTGGCTGTTCCTCTTCAATTACAAAATGTAATGGTGGAGTAGGTTCTGCTCTAAATATTTTTCTCTGTTTCTACATATTTATTATTATTATTTTATTATTTTTTTTTATTATTTTGGTTTTTCAAGACAGGGTTTCTCTATGTAGCTTTGTGCCTTTCCTGGGACTCACTTGGTAGCCCAGGCTGGCCTCGAACTCACAGAGATCCGCCTGGCTCTGCCTTCCGAGTGCTGGGATTAAAGGTGTGTGCCACCACCGCCCGACCAATTATTATTATTTTTAAAGATTTATTTATTTATTATGAATATGATGTTCTGCCTGCATTATGCCTAAAGGCCAGAAGAGGGCACTAAATCTCATTATAGATGATTTGTGAACCACCATGTGGTTGATGAGGAACTGAACTTAGGACCTCTGGAGGAACAGCCAATGCTCTTAAACTCTGAGGCATCTCTTCAGCCATTTTTATAATTTTTATTATTAAGTTTTTCCAAGGCTTGTATCTTAGCAGTTACATTTTTATTAGTTTTATTAGTAAGTATTTCTAAGGCTTGTATCTTACTAGTCACAATTTTATTAGTAATTATTTTCGTAGCTTGTATTTTATCAGTCAAATTTTTAATATTTTCATTAGTAAGTATTTGTAAGGCTTATATATTATCAGTAGTAACCTTTTCTAAGGCTTGTATCTTATGAATAGTTAAGTTTTTCTAAGGTTTGTATCTTATTAGCCAATTTCTTATATTTGGCACAGTTATCAAACCATGTTTAAGGATAAAATATGAATTATCAAGCTGATAATAATTATGACTGGCATTAAGTCAATTTCAACTAAGTTGTTTATCCCATCATTTATATTTTTCTCTTTGCATCCTATCCATAGTAGCAGTAAACCAGAACCTATTTCCCTGCATGGTGATATTTCTAATTTTTAGCATGGGAAAGATTTTAAGATTGCCATTCCTCTTTTTTCTTCTTCTTTTTTTAAAAATTCTTTTTATTACTTAGTTATTTATTTAATAGCCTCATTCGCCATTTAAAAATCTCCTAGTGTCTTACCATCTCTGATACCAATGTGCTAAGGTGATCAGATGTAGTGACAACGTTTGACCAGCAGGTGGAGAAGGCACAGCACCAAGGCAGGAGGAGGAGATGTAGCTGCAAGAGAAGCCAGCACTGTAGCTCAGCACATTAGGGGCGAGTGCTCTCCGGCTGGGAGCAGTAACCTGCCTATGGCAATGGGAAAAATTGGCCAGGCAGCCAGACTAGCTTCTTCCCTGGTGACTCTGAGCACAAGGTCAAATTGGTCTGAGAGGGGCGGCTGTGCTACACTGGCAGGCTGGAGGCAACTGTAGTTGTTTTGGATATGTGTTTCCTGCCTGCCACTAGCAGCATCAGTAGGGTAGCCAACTTTGGCTGCTTGGTGACAGCAACCACAAAAAAACTGAGCCCCCAAACAGGTCTCAAGGTGGCTGAGCTGGCCTGGGTTGGTAGCCCAGAAAGGCGTTCTAAAACCCCCAAATGCAGGAAAGCAGGCCAAAGGGGGTTGGGGGAAGGGTGAGATATATTCTTGCCACTGTACCTCAGGGAGACTGCAGTGGTTGGTGTGGTCAAATTACACTGCCTTTGAATGGCTTAAAAATGCCCCACGTGGGTACTAGATATTGTGATTTCTTTTTATCATTTATTATATAATAAAACTATTATGTAATAAAACTTGGGGAGAAATTTAAAGATAAAAACCTGAGACAGCCGGGCACTGGTAGTGCATGCCTTTAATCCCAGCACTAGGGAGGCAGAGATGAGCAGATCGCTGTGAGTTCAAGGTCAGCCTGGTCTACAGAGTGAGTTCTAGGACAGGCTTAAAAAATACATAGAAACCCTGAGTGGAAAAAAACAAAACCCAAACTAAACCACCACCACCAACAAAACCCAAGACAGTCACAACAACTGTGACACACACTGTCACTTCCCAGCTCAAAAAAGCCTGCACAACCATCTGGGCCTCACTTCCTCTTCCCTGGGGGCCTTTCTTTCTCAAGTTGTCAGGAACTCCATGATCCATTCTGACTAGCTGAATGTGAATCCCCATCCTCGTGAAGCAATGCCTGACTCCACTTGGATACAGAGTCACAACATAGCTAAGATTCCCATAACAGAAATTCACTCCTAACCATTCATGGCTTGTTACATCAGAAAAGACATTGCAAATTTTGCTGTTTTGTAGTTTTGCTAATATTGCTTTACGTCTGTCTGTCTGACTGACACTCTCTTTCTGTGTGTGTGTGTGTGTGTGTGTGTGTATGTGTGTATGTGTGTATGTTCTAAATGTTCTAAATTATAGTTTATGAAGGCAGTAGTTTATTTTTCAACATTATATTTTTAGAAACCAAAATAATATCTGTCAAGTAACAAGGACTTGATTATTACATAAGTTGTTTCACATATGAAAAATGTGCACTTTATAATCTCAATTTATAAATTTTTAAACTCAACAAGAAAAAAGCATAGAAATATTTAAAAATATGTAAAAGCTACAATAAGCAAACAGAAGTTCCAATATTTAAACCAAATCTCCATGCACATGCATGATAGCTCCCTGTGAGGAGAAAATGGTTCATATAATTAATTTTTTTTTTTTTTTTTTTTTTTGGCCTAGTATCGGGAATTATTGGGAATTGTAAAACTCATACATGAAACATCCATTCTCCTGGAGTAACAAGTCACAAGGTGTCTGGTACTATGCTTGATTGATATTCCGAGTTCCGTGTTCAATTCTTAAGGTACTTCCTCAATGTTGGGGGCTTCACTTCTTGAAACTGGTCAGACAATCTCTGAGACTTACATAAGGCTTGGAATCCGCTAAAAGTATCATTATCTCAACAAGAACAAAAGATCAAATAAAGGATGGAAGGAGGAAAGAAGGATAAGTAAATCAGAAAATAATGGTATTGTAAAATAAAAAAAAAAAATTTAAAAAAACAAAACAGAATTTTCCCCCTTTCAATCCAGAGCAGAAATAAATGGGTACACATTTTAAGCCTTAATTGAGAATTAACCTTCTCATATTCAAATGGGCCTTCCTTTTGTGCTAAAACATGGGTTACTAAAGCTGTATAGCAATGTATCCTACAAATCTGAAGTAGAATGAAGTCTAAGGAATGCAGAGAACTCAGGCCTTCTATCTGTGTAATGTCGGTTTTGAGTTGGCCTTGGAATTATCCCATCCTATTAAGAAAAACTCTTCAAGGACTATGGAGCTCCTCCTGGTGGTAGGCTTCTACCACTGAAGCATCTGCTTCACACTTAGAACAAAAAGAATATTAAGCAAATACATATGCAATTTATCTATAAATTTGATAACTGTGTTCTTAGGAAACTAAGGATTGAAATTATGCAATTTAAAATCACAATATATTGTCCTAACTATTAGCATTGATAGCTTAAGCATCAAGACCAACATAATAATAATATAGGAAATCCAGACTCATACAACCAAATCATAATTAGTCTTTGATACTGCAGTGCCAGTATCTTTTAAATTTAACATATTATTTATGATTTTTACCACAGTCAAGTAATTTTCATACTATTATTATAGCAGAGAAATTGAGTCCAAAGACATTTAAGCAACCACCTGAAGGTCACCATACATTTCATGGTTGAATGGATTTAAACCATGGCTTGTTTGCTCTTAAAGACTTTTGATATCTTCTCTTGTGTCATGGGACTTCCAGTAAATTATAATAAATGTCCCAATGCTGAGAAAATTAAAAATATATCACTGATATTTCACATCTATGCTCAGTTATTATAGCTGATGCTCTTGCTATTTATATGAGGATGGCTGAAAGGGGAAAAATATGAGTCACTGTATACATATCATGCTGCTAATGTAGTCACTGTCTCTAGAGCCTGTCACCACATGCAGCTCTGCCACTTTCGTCTGCCAGCTGTCCAGAGCCTTTGCACAAAATGAGCTCTCCCATCACTGATGCCTCAATTCCCCAGGGAGCTGGTTGCTTGTGCCTTTCAGGATCCCAGGTATACTTCAGTGCTGGATTACTTGAGATTACATCCCAGTATGCACTGGAGGCAGATCTGCTTTGCATATCCAGGGCCATGAAAAAGACACTGTTTGATCCATGTATAAGGCAGAACCAAGGCCATTCATTGATTTAATACTCTTCTGAATGTGCCTAGCACGGTTTGTTGAAAATAATTGTCTGCTTCTGAAAATAAAATCAATCCATATATTAAGATACAGAAATAAGTACATTAGGTATTTTAAGTGATTCTTTAATTCTGAAAAAACATTTTCTCTAAAATTTAGGTGAAAAAATAAAAACAGGGTATAACATACTAATACATATAGTGTAACAATTTAATGCCCCTCATGTTGGTGGTTTTAAGTGATTACATGTGGTGTGGTCAATCCTTTGATCCCCACAGGTGAGAAGAGAGGTCTTGTGCCACTGAGCATTGCGGGAGGGTAGAATGTAATTGTTTTCCCCAAATGGCTTAGCCCTGCGAATTTTAAATTCGAGAAGCAAATGCCAGAAAATCGATTCATTTGCCTCATTGCACAGAGCTTTCTTAGACACTTGCTCATCCTGTTGCAGGCAGGGGTCCACATGGTAGAGGTCACGTGTTGTGCATTTCCCTACACACTCTGAGCTCAAGTGAGGTCAGGATCATCTGGGCAAAGCAACATCAGAGAGCTTGGCAAGCCAGGTAGTACCTGTGCCTCTGGTGGCAGTTGGTGTTTCTGATGCATCTGAGATGAAAAGGCATTAAAGCAGCAATGCTGCTGAGGTGGGTCCACTTGGACTCCTTGCCACAAATGCCATGAAATATTTTAATTCAGCTGTTGGTTGTGAAGGCTGTGTTTTTGCCTGTGTTATACAAAGGCTCATATTGAGCCCTTTAGAATGCAGCCTTCTTTTGTTAATTCCTTAGCTTTAGGATTCGATGAGTTAATCGCAGAGTTCATCAATTACTTTCTGGGACTTTCATTGTCCAAGGCTAAGTGGCAAAGTGTGAAGATGAATTTGAACTCTAATGAAAATTATCTGTGCTGTTTGGTTTCATGTTAGGATTGTCATCCCAGAGGTCAGTTCTAATGACATGTCAGACTCTTCCTGACAGTTTGCATACAGCACAATTTACTCAGAGCTCAGCAAAGCCAGCAGCAGAAGATGAGCAGGTATTGAACTGTCAAGTGGGGACAACCCTTGTGACAGCTGATGCATATGAGATCACCTCCATAACAATGTAAGCTGCTCCTGCTTCCTCCCCTGTTCCTAATAATAACATTTTTTTAAATCAAATTTACAGGTGTATTTACAGAGATCACCAGCTTTCCAGAGGTTTGAAAACCTTAGAAAAAGAGATAAAATGCAATTGCCATAGAACTCTGAGAAACTCTGACTGCAATTCTCTTAGGAGGACCGTGGAAAATATAATAAAAACAGATTGGGATGATATAAGTTGGGAATTTATATTCATAGACTTTATATATTTTAATGTATTTCATAAATTCACTTCTCACTTTGTTTTAGTAACATAGAAACAAATTGTTTTAAGTTAATGCTTGCCTCTGATCACCAAGAAAATTAATATAAAACCATCCAGAGACTGATGAAACTCTTTCTCTTTAGTGCACTTTTGTTTCCACCTCTGAGCACAGATCTCCCAGAGACACATGTGTGGAGAGATAAGCCATATAGAAATGTATTTCTAATGGAAGATATTATTTTTAAAATACTCTGGTTATAGGAAAATAGTGTTCATATATGACTTTTAACAATAACATTATATTAGAACAAATCAACATATTATTCACAACGCAAACTTATCTTTTAAAATAGTTTAATACATATACCTTTCCATTTGCACAAATATATTTTTGAAATTCTGTGATAAATTTCTAAAAAGAACTATTTCATTTTCATTGTCATGCTTGTCTTTGTTTTTGTTAATCTATACATTTACCATGCTATTCAATGGAAGCCTACAGAATGGAAAATGGTCTTCACCAACCCCACACCTGACAGAGTACTGATCTCCAAGATATGTAAAAAATTCAAGAAACTAGACATCAAAAAAAAAAAAACCACAATTTATCCAATTTCAAAATGGGATACATGTGGTGATATTTTATTTGTGCATTAATAAATAAAGCTTGCCTGGAGAATGAGGAAAGGCCAGCCATTTAAAGAAAACAAAGAATTCAGGAAGCACATGTCCTTAATCCCTTTGCAGGCAGGATCTCTGTGTGTTCAAGGCTACACTAGGGAACAGAGCCAAGTGTGGTGACACATGCCTTTAATCACAGTACCAACCATAGAGACCTGGAGGTCTGTACAGACAGACAGTGACAGAGCTGTGTAGGAAGAGGAAGTGAGGTAGCTTGGCTAAGAGCCAATGAGAGGGCAGAAAAGAAAGACATATAATCCAGCGTAGACAGGAAGTCGTGTGTAACTGAAGTTTTTCTGTGTCCTGCCCAGTCTGCAGCCACTCAGACGCCAATAAACACACAGAGGTTTATATTAATTAAAACTGCTTGGCAATTAGCTCAGGCTTATTACTGACCAGCTCTTACACTTAAATTAACCTATAATTCTTATTTATGTTTAGCCATGTGGCTTGGTACCTTTTCTCAGTTCTGCCTTGTGATCTTGCTTCATCTGTGTCTGGCTGGTGAGTCCAACTCAGCTCATCCTCTTCCCAGAATTCTCCTCTCTGCTTGTCCCACCTATTCTTCCTGCCTGGCTACTGGCCAATCAGCATTTTATTTATCAACCAATCAGAGCAACACACATTTACAGCATTCAGAATGGCATTCCACAACAGTTGTGCTTTTTGGAAGCTGCAGAGTTGGTGAAGTGAGGTTAGCTCATGGTTTTCCATATTTCTCTGATCTCTCTAAGGCTTTAACACAAATATCTGGCTTCATGCTTTTTATTTAATAAGACCATTGAGAAATTCAACTACAGGTACATATCTAAAGAGAGATTTCTCAACAGAAGAATTTCACATGAAAGAGAAACATTTCGGGCAGTGGTGGCACACGCCTTTAATACCAGCACTCGGGAGGCAGAGCCAGGCGGATCTTTGTGAGTTCAATGCCAGCCTGGTGTCCAAAGCGAGTTCCAACACAGAGAAACCCTGTCTCGAAAAACCAAAAAAAAAAAAAAAAAAAAAAAAAGAGAAACATTTAAAGAGATGTTCAAAATCCTTAGCCATCAGGGAAATGCAAATCAAAATGACTCTGAGATTCCATCTTACACCAGTTAGAGTGGCTAAGATCAAAACCACTAATAACAGCTTATGCTGGATGTGATGTGCAACAAGGAGAAGACTCCTCTATTGCTAATGGGAGTGCAGACTTGTAGAGGTACTTTGCAAATCAATATGGAGGTTTCTCAGAAAATTGGGAATTAATCTACCTCAAGACTTAGCTTTTAGGCATATACCCACAGGATACTCAGTCATTTCACAAGGATACTTACTCAAATATGTTCATTGCATCATTAATTATAATAGCCAGAACCTGGAAACAACCTAGATTCCCCTCAACAGAAGAATGGATAAAGAAAATGTGGTACATTTACACAATGCAGTATTACTCAGCTGTTAAAAACAATAACATGAGGAAATTTGAAAGCAAATAGATGGAATTAGAAAAAGGCATCCTGAGTAAGGTAACCCAGACCCAGAAAGACAAAAATGGTATGTATTCATTCATAAGTGGATATTAGCTGTAAGTAAAGGAAAACTATGCTATAATCTGTAACTCTAGAGAGGCGAGGTAGCAAGAAGGGCCATAAGGGGGATGGGGACACATGGATTTCTCTTAGAAGGGGAAATAGAAGAGATATCTTAGGTAGACTGGGGATCATCTGGGATGGGAACATGAGGGTTTGTTTGAGGGAGGGTTGGAGGGGTGGAGTAGTGAAAGAGGTGTATTAATGGGGGCTGTATTTTGGGGTCAGGTAGAAATCTGGTACAAGGGAAACCTCACACAAATCTACAAGGATGGTCCAAGCTATGAATCATCTCAATTGTGGATAGGTAACCTGAATTGGACATCTCCTGTAATCAGATTGGTAACTACCTCAATTGTCATTAGAGAGCCTTCATCCAGTGACTGAAGGAAACAGATGCAGAAATCCACAGTCAGATGGGCCGATCTCATGGAATCCTGCTGAAGAGAGAGAAGAATTTTATGAGCCAGGGGGTCAAGGTCATCATAAGATAACCCATAGAAAAAACTAACCTGGTCTCATATGAGCTCATAGAGTCTGGACCAACAAGCTAGTTAGCCTACATGGGACCAACCTAGGCCCTCTACATATGTATGACAGTGTACATACTTGTGGGGCTCCTAGTGGTAGAAGCAGGGCCTGTCTCTAATGCTTTGACTGCCTTCCAGGATCCTCTTCCTCATACTGGGTTGCCTTGCCCAGTTAGTGCAAGAGAAGGAGCTTAGTCCTACCTCAGCTTGATAGGTCATGCATTGTTGACTCCCACAGGAGGCTTGCCCCTTTCTGAAAAGAAACAGATGAGTAGATTGGGGGAGAGGGGATGAGAGGAGAGGAAAAAGGGGAAATTGTGGTTGGGATGTAAAATAAATGAATAAATTTAATTAATAAAAAAGAAATCCATCAATAATTACACAAATTATATTAAGTAAGTTAGAGCACAGAATGAGTTCTATTTGGATATAAGAAAAATTTATGCTGATATCAGTGCATAATTATTATGCCTTTTCCTTCAATGTATTGGTGAAGCAATATTCCTAGGGATGATGGATATTTTCTTCCCTAACCACTCTGTCCTCTCTTTCTGAAGGTTTGGCTACTATTGATAAATACAGATGCTCAAGAATGCAAAGGGTCCTGGGTTGTGTTTCTGGGAGGGCTCACAAAAAAATTCAGCCACTCAAATAAGAGACTGAAACATATCTGATCGATATGCCCATCAGCATCATGAAAATTGATGAAGACCTGAATAGGTGATAGTTTCTGTTCCTTAAGGATCACCCACTATAAAGCAGAATTCTCTTGTTATTAATTTTACTCATTTATTGTGGTATTAGAAGAAACACTTGCAAAAAGAATACAAACTGATAAAGAAATAACGTTTCAAAATGCTGTCTAAATGTCTCTGTGAAAGAAAACATCATGCTTTGCCAAAGGAAAAAACCACAACCTAACATATAAGTGAAAAAGAAAAAACTATGAAAGCAAAAAAATCTGCACATGCATACTGTGTTCAATGCGGCAGTTTGTTCATTTCTTTGAAATCAGAAGGTAACCTTAAGGCTTATGAGATTACTCAGTGGGTACAGGCATTTATTGACTAAACTGATGACCTGTGTTCCATTCTCAGAACTCACACAATGGAGAGAAATAAGTACCTCCCAAAAATTATCATTTAACTTCCACAGAGTACTATGGAAACCTAATATAGTAGAAACCTCCTAAAATATATACATATATGAAAGTTATCTAAATGAAATCGCCAAATAATGGGAGAGAGAGAGAGTCCCAATTGGGAATCTCTTGTTATTTAACATAAATTCCAATACTGGAATTGGGTTATATCTAACTGAGTTGTTGACTAAAGGGGCCACAAGGGGATCCTCAAAAATTCCAGGTCTTTTGCAATGACAATAATAGGTTGCTTTCCATAAACTTACAGCAAGGTCTCATTGCTGAAGAAAACACCTACAGAACTCATTGAACATGGAGATCTCGGCTGGTGCCTACAAAGATCCTTCACCCTTACAGTCATGCATCTTTGGTACAGCAAGATACTCTGCATGTTCTCAAAAGAGAAAAATAACCATCAAGGAGGCTACAAACTTTCATCTAAAGTGGTATACTGTCTGCAAAATATGCTAGGTCAATGATGACACAAAGCTTTTGGGAGTAACCAACCAATAACTTATTTGACTTATGGACCACTACATTAGATGGAACCTATACCAAACACTGCTTATGTGACCAAGAACTTGAGCCTCAATAGCCCAGGAAACTGGGGTCAAACCAAATAATACTGGTCTTAACAGAAGAAAAAAATAGTAATAAAATTGTAGTTGGACTTTCTTGTCAGACTTTCTTTTGGCCACCAGCCACCAAATAATGACATGGAGACTTATTATTAATTATGAAAGCTTGATCTTTAGCTTAAGTTTGTTCCAAACCAGGTCTTATAACTTAAATTAACCTGTTTCTATTATTCTATGTTCTGCTACATTGTTCTTTACCTCTCCTCCGCTCTGCATATCAGACTTACTCAGTGTCTCACTTGGCATCTCCTGAGCACCTAGATTCATCCCCATGAGTTCCTCTCTCTCCCTAGAAGTCCTGCCTATTCTCTCCCACCTAGATATTGACCATTTAGCTCTTTGTTAAATCAATCAGAAGGCTGCTTAGGCAGAAACACATCTTTACAGTGTACAACAAGATTATCCCACAACATAAAATGACTCCTAATGATATTCTGAAGTATTCACAAATCAGTGCCTTTTTCAGCAATCATCAGAGCAGCTTCTTCCTGCAGCAGATGGGAAAAAATACAGAGACCTACAGCCAGACATTATGCAGAGTGTTCTTTCTATTCCAGCCCTCTGCCTCTCAAATCTATACAAACTTTTTGATCCTTACACTTCCAAAATACATAAACACTTCCTAAGACTGACATTTGCCCTTGTAGCCTTCTTCTCCAAAACTCTGGACACTATCCACAGCTCACCTCCCTGTTTATGTACTTTTGCTGAAGCCCTTCTGTTCAACTCTTTAAAAAAAAAAAAAAAAAAAAAAAAAAAAAAAAAAAAACAACAAACTCTAGGATCCTGTCTCACAATGTCTTCACACCACTACCTCCTCCAACTCTTAAATCCCTTCTACCATTTTGGATTCTGTCCCTCCAATCATCTCTTATCAAAAATTCATCACTCGAATTTATTACCTGGTCCTCCCCTCAATCCTTCCACACTGATCCCTTTGCCTCAATGTCCCCCAGATCCTCTACACTCCTTTCTTGAATTCTCAAAGACCTTCTCCCCCATTCATTTCATACACTTGTCCTCTTGACCATTCAAGTTCTCTCTTCGGAATCAAAGCCAAGTTTTCTCAACTTTTCCACAGCAACTGTAGCGCCCCCACACACACACACACCAGCAAACTTGTTACATACTGTACCTCTCATCATTTGACAAAAGCCTTTTAAGTTACATTCTCAACACAACCAGATCCTTCTTTTATATAATAGTTGTTCACCAGTTAACCATATATAGCCAACCTAAATTTTCCTGGCTTCTCTCACAAACTCTCAGACTCCAGACAAGTATTACTGTCAACCAACAGCCTAAGTTTTCCCCATGTTGCCTATTCCTAAGGGTGGAATCTCTCCTCCTTTCACTGTGATCTCTCCCTGTTCCTTGGTCTTGGGAATCCTCTTCCTAACTAGTAGGACCATGAACCTAACAGAGTTCTAAATATACATCCAAGAGAAAAATTCTTTCTAAACTCTTTACCTGTACCTCTGTCCCTAGTCTATCTGTCCCAACAAATTTCAAATCAGCTACATACTGTTCCAGCAAATCTAGTGCCAGCCCCAGCTGTTACCTCAGAATCTACATTCGGGGCCAGCCTCATAAACTACACTTCCCTAGCCTCAGATTGTCCCACAGAACCTGGACACAGCCTGAATTTGCCGACCTTGGCCAACAACCCAGCTTCATTGTGTCCCCTAAAAATGACACCCCAATGTCAGCAGGAAGCAGCCAGAGAGAACAGCACCCACTCACCAAACACCCAGCCACCCAACAATAAAACAAAAAGGTGGGAATGAAGGGACATTAGCCCACTTGAGCATGTAGCTCCAGCAAGCCTTGCACTTCTCCCCAATTCCTTCTGCCTTGCAAGAAACCTTTAGATTGCATTCCTGAAGCTAGCCTCCATGATCTATTCCGTATTTGTCTAATCCCTTCTCCTGAGGCTGACTACCAAGGTCCAGCTATCAAAGTATTTAAATCAAGCAATCAAACTCCCCCTTTGTTCACCTAATGCCCAATTAAACATTTAATTAACATACCCAGTTAAAATTTAACACCTCATCCTAACACAGGCTTTCTCCTTGTATCTTTATAAACTGCCATTTTCCTATGTACCCCGCCTGTCTTCTCTCTATCCAGAAGCAGTCCCTTGTCCTCCTGGGACAAATATGCCTGCCCTCTGTCTTTGGTTCTTTTCCCCTTCTTCCTTTATCTCTCTGATATGTCCTCCTTTATCTCTTTTATGTCCCTGATCCCTGACCTCTGCCTCTCTAGGAAAAATAAATCTTTGTGCTGAGAACTTGGCTTTGGATGTCCTGAGATGATTCTTTTCCTGTCAAATGGACTCCACCATTTGTATGTGTGTGTGTGTGTGTGTGTGTGTGTGTGTGTGTGTGTGTGTGTTTATTTGTTTGAAGTTTGGTTTTTGGTGCTAGGTTTCATTTTTGGGTGTTGTTTTATTTTGTTTCCTGTGGGGCTTCTGGGGGGATTATTTGTTTATTTATTTGGAGAAAGAACTTAAAGTTGAGTGGGAAGGTGATGGACCAGACTGACTCAATTTTAAGGATGGAAGCCATTTTGCTATAACTTGAGAACAAGTTCATTTCTGTTTGCTGCAAAATTCAAGCTGACAATGTTTTAACCTGTTTCTGGAATTTGACATGCTCCTTACCATATGGAGTTTGACTCACACCTTTAATATACCTGGATAAGAAAAGATGCTCTGCCAAATAATTTAAGAAGTTCAATCAAGTTCCCATTCCTAAATAACCAAAAAATCTCTATGGAACTCTCCCAATGTTTGAAACCTCATAATCTGGCAGGGTTTTTTTTTTGGGGGGGTAGGAGTGGGAAGCTATATAAGCCTTACTTTTTCCTGTGTTCAATGTTATATTTTCAAACCCTACTTTAGAGTTAGCTCTGTCTGACATAAAATATAGCTTGCTTACTTTGACCAAAGAATTTGTGTAATGGTCTTTATTCTTGCTCATTGAGATTAACATAGGGAGCAGGGGAGGATTTGGAAGGATTTGGAGTTGGGGAATAATATGATCAAAATATATTTAATTAAAAATTGTTTTAAAAAGTAAAAAAAAAATAAAGAAGAAGAAGAAATGTTGTGCCAAGCCCATAACTCATGAAAATAGATAAATGCATAAATGTACATTTTAAAAATACTTAGAGAAACATAACACTGTGTAGATGTATCCAATCGTCTTTTTAAAATAAAAAACACAGAGCCAATGTAAAAGAGAGAAAGCCGAGAGGTCAGAGCTCAGAGATAAAATCTTACCTCCTGCAGTGCTCCTAACTTCCCCGAGAGAGAGCTACTTCCTGTTTGTCTGTGTTTAAATAGTCTTTCTGTTCTGCCTTCTCATTGGTTCTAAACCCAACCACATGACTGCCTCATCACTGCCTGTAAGTACCGCCCTCCAGGTCTTAAAGGCATATGTCTCCAATACTGGCTGTATCCCTGAACACACAGAAATCTACCTAGCTCTTCTAACCATCACACTCTTGCTATGGCTCTAATAGCTCTGACCCCAGGGCAACTTTATTTATTAACATAAAATTAAAATTACATTTCAGTACAAATAAAATATCACCATAACACTGAGTTCGGAAGAAAGCTCCATTGGTGAAATGTTTGGCTCGTGTGCACAAGAACCTGAGTTTATTCCCCAGGACCTACGGTAACAACACAGTCAGGTGTAGTGACACTGGAATGTAGTTCAGCCCTAAAGAAGACATAGGTGAATCCCTAGAGCTCTCTGGCTAATCAGAGAGTTTCACACCAGCATGAGACCCTTTTTATTTTATTTTTTTTTATTTATTTTTTTTTTTTTTTTTTTTTGGTTTTTCGAGACAGGGTTTCTCTGTGTAGCTTTGCGCCTTTCCTGGAACTCACTTGGTAGCCCAGGCTGGCCTTGAACTCACAGAGATCCACCTGGCTCTGCCTCCCGAGTGCTGGGATTAAAGGCGTGCGCCACCAACGCCCGGCATGAGACCCTTTTTAAAAAGTGAGTTAATCCACTGATTTGAAATAAATCCAATTGCACTATTGGAAAGAAGTAATAATAAGCACAATATTGTAATTGTTGGGTTTGATACCCTTCAGTGAAAAGCCCTGTGGGATTACTATGTATTATTAAATAAATTGCTTTAAACATTCTCTTCTATTTTTGTTTCTTTTCTTTATAGAAAAAATAAGAAAACTTATTGTCTTCTACCAGATTTGGTACTATATTTACATTTCAATTACATTTTAACTTTAGCTGCACAACACCCAGAGTTGTAGTGCCACCAATTATATTGCTAGTAGGTTATATAATCTCCCAATTACAACCAAAAATAAATGCCAGGTGTTTGAATATGGAGTCATTAGAATGTACAGGAAGGGCTGCAGCTGACCTTAGTCTGTCCTGCTCAAATATAACATAAAACTCACAAGAGGAAAGAACTAAAAATTAGCACATGGATTCAACTGCCTGTACCCCAGAAACCAGGATGGAGACAGTAGGAAGGAGAAAGAAATGTCCTTGATGTGCACTTGACACTGGTCCTCTCTTTTCTGTGGCTCTTTGGGTTCGATTAGATGGATTTTTTTTTCTCTTATTTCCCCATAGTTTCATCTTGACCAATAGTAGGATATGCTACAAATCTACATGGTAGTTAAAGTACTAAAATGTGTATCTTCTACCCAAAAGTGAGCAGTTAGAATTACATTCATTACCTGAATGTTCTCTCTTAAATAAGGAAAAAAGAATAAAAGACAGAAAACACAGTCAATTTATCAGTTCATGTTTGAAAGAGAGAAATAATCTGAACTCACAAGCCATTTTTATGTACTACAGAGTCTTTTATTCATAATTTTATTTTATGAGATTTAGTATCAATATTTAACATTCTTTCTTAGTATACTTCAGTTTTGCTAAACATTTTATAATGCTGCTTTGCTAAATAATTGCCCACAATAGATGATGTCATCTTTGTTGAGTATGTAGCATATTCAAATGCAGTCTGAAGCCATATAATCTGTCTAGCCTGAATCATCCTGACTTCATACTGAGCCAGACCCTCTCTTTGAACCTGCCTGTCAACTCATACAGAGCAGTCTAGCAATTGTGGCCACTGACACTTTTATCTTTGCTATTTCACCTTTGCTGTATTATTTTGTGATCATATTAACATGTTCTGTGGTGATATATTGTGTACCCTAATAAAATTTGCCTGAAGGTCACAGAAGGAGAGCAAACCACCTCTAACAGACCAACTCCTCAGACTGCGAGTTCATGTGCAGACAAGCACACTCATGCATGCACAGAGGCCAGAGGAAGACATCTGGTGTAATGCTTTATATCGCCCTGCCTTATTCCTTCGAGACTGGGTATATCACTGCATCTGGATATAGGCTACAAAGCCCCAGTGACCCTCCTATTTCTATCCCACAGCACCAGGGTTACAGGTGTGTGCAGCCTTGCCTGTACTTTGACATAGGTTCTGGACATCTGAAATCAGTTCATTGTGCTTGAGCAGCAAGTGTTCTTACCACCAAGTCATCTCCCATGTTACTTATTTTTAACAAAAATGGACCACAGATCTTGCTTTTGTTATCCTATCAATTCTATGTATTTATACTCATTTCAGTTAATGGTTCATCTTTATCCTCATATAATTAATTGTCCAAAAATGTCACGCCATCCTTCTAGAAGCTTCTCCACATCTTGCACTGTTAATCCTCTTCTCTCATCAGCTGCCATCACTGTGGTCAGAACATTGAGATGACATTACCTGGACCTTCAGATAGCCCTACAGATGTTTTCCTATTTACACCATTGTCAGATTTTTGTCAATGTTTATTCTATCATTTTAAATCTCAGATCAGATCATAAAATAACTTGTTGAGAATATTCAAATGCTTGCTAAGTCATTCAAAGATTTCAGTGAACTTTGATTTACAACTTCTACATGGAGTAGTTCTTTGAGAACTCTCTGGAGAACAACTCTAGGGAATGTATTGGTTCTCTCCTTCTTCCATTTTTATGTTGCCTCTGGGAATCAAACTCACGTCTTCATACTCATGTGGTGAGTACTTTTAATGCTGAGCCATCTCACTAGCCCCCAAATGCCTGTTTAGTAGAGTTTATTATAATGTCTGATATTGAATATAGTTTTGTAGTGCTATTCACAGTTGCTTATTCCTCTTTAAAGCATACCTCACATCCTCTGTATCAGGTTCAAAGTTTTTTTTTTCTCTAAAACATGTAGATGCAGAGATCTTTGCAGTTTCTTCCACTGCTCTCTTTCCAGTGGATGTTTCACAATGATGTTATTTACAGTTTAATGTTAGACATATTATTATGTAAGATAAAAAATGGATGTTTGGCACAGTCTAGTCCATATAGAATAGTTTATAATTAAGTGTTTTCTAGTAAAAGACTTTAACAAAGAGCATATCAATACAGTAAGATTTCTCCAAAAACCCATACCTATACAATGTAAGGAAATGTGTGTGTGTGTGTGTGTGTGTGTGTGTGTGTGTGTGTGTGTGTGTGTGTTCAGAGAGGTTGAGGCTTCAGCCAATATCTGTGTTATTTTGGCTTCATGACACTACAATACCTTATAGTGGAACATGTTATATAGTTGCATAATTCATGGTGATCAAGGAGTAAATATAGAAAGAAAATTGGCGTTACAACAATCTAATAACTCTTTGATCACATACTTCCAATGAGTGAACTGCTTCATCATATCATATCCTAAAGTTTCCTACACCCTAATAGTGCCACATGAGAGCCATATATGGACATTATAGACTCAAACTGTATCACATCAACTGAAGGAAGGAAAGATTCATTGTTCTGAGGTTTCAGTCCTTGAATGAACCAGTTGCTTGTATGTCTATTACAAACAAGGCAAACTATTATAGTGGTAGAGGTTAATGCTATGATGTGGCAGGCAGGAAGGTTAATAAGCAAGCTTGCTTGCTCAGCAGCACATATACTAAATTTAGAGCAATACAGAGAACCTTAGCATGGTCCCTGTGAAGATGGTACTCAAATTCATGAAGTATTCTGTATTTTAAAATAATATCACTGATTAATAACATCTTTTGATACCTTTTAGACTGTAAATAATCATAGAACATTAATAAGGTCAATATTATTATTATACAATCACCTCCAAAAGATCCTACATCTCAACCCTATTGCCTTGCAGTCAAGCATTCAATAAGTACATGAGCTGTTGAATAAGATTGAAGATCCATACCATAATAATCTACCCATGAATCCAGAGCAAAATGTACTCAGTGTATCTCCACTTTGCTATGTGTCTTAGAGAAGGATTCTTGGGGTAGTTTATTTTGTGTAATATATTAAGAATTGTATATTTTAGAAAGAAAACTTGTACAGAATAATTGAATGTAACAGGTGAGGACAGGTGGCCAAAAAGGGAGGAATGTGGGGGCAGCCACTAATGGGAGGTGAAGTAACAGGTACAGAGAGAATGAAGGCTACAGATACTGAAGACTCACAATACAACAGCCTCAGTGAGGGGCATAATAACAATGACAAACTTTCTTCTAACAAATAGTTCCCATTGGGATTGTGGGGGAGACCTCCTCAGAAGTGGGGCTCTACACAGATGCTCTGGGTCAGACATTTGTTGGCTTCAGGGATTTGTTCCTTCTGGACTTACTCTCCTTTTTTTTCTCATTGTAAGTTATTTTTTAAAATGTAATGGCTGGAATATCCTCAAGGTGTGTGTCTGTGGAGAGGGGTACAATGCTTCAAGGAGCATCCCCTCTTAAAGAGACCAGTTCTATTTTCTTAATAAGTCTAAGTTCCCTTGAACCTCCTTCAATGAATCTTTTGTCCCCTCCAATGTCCCCCTAACATTAATAGTCCCGAGACCAAGATTCCATGGGAAATGAAGATTCAACTCCTACATGTGAGTCCTGGAAAATCAAAAAGAATTTCAAAAAATCCATGGTAAAAAAAAAAAAAATCACTGAGTTTACATTCCCATTGTAAAATGGAGGTAGAGGGATAGGAAGGAAGGTTTAACCCAAAGTCAAACCTAAAACCATCAATCTGTTAAATTCTGAAACTCCATGTTCAGTATCTGGATCACACAGGCATGTTTAGAGGGCTATATATCTTGTGTACACCTACAGATGTGTTCCCTATGTCTACATGGCCCCTGGTTAGCTCTGCTCATCCTGCAGTTTCCATAAGCAAATGTTCCATGACATTTTTTTCTTCTTTAAAGTCTTTCTTTTGTTTTTTCTACAACTTTTTTATTGATTATTTTGAAATTTCACACCATGTACCCCAATCTCTCTATCTGCCCCTCATCCCTACAACATTCCCTCCAAAACTCCAAAAGCCCCCCACCAGCCCAGGCAAATTATTTAAAAACAAAACAAAGCAAATAGAAAAAAAAAACAAACAAAAAAAACTCTTGTCTCCATCTTTCCCATCTCCCCAACACCCCTTTGTTTGTCCTGGTAGCATTGGGAACTGAGGTGTGTCACTCACTCAGTATACCCTTTGGAATAATCAGACCCACCCACAAATTTTCATTGCAGTGTCATTGTTCTGGTTCAAGAACTCTAGCCTTTGATACACCATAATTTCTGAACGCTCACTGAAACTCCTCTTGGATAGCCTGCTGTTGCCCCAAGTCATGGAAATCCTGCAGCTATGGTTCTGCAGGACCAATCTCTTCACAAGCTCCAGCAGGTCACAGATAGGGAAGATGTTAGGGTGGACCAGGCAAGGCCCAGGATCAGTCTGATCAGTCTGGGCCACTGGGACTGCCCCATCAGATAAGGGACAGAGCCAACGTTTCTAGGCCCATGCCATCAGGGCCAGCTTTTCCATGTCAGTGGTGAGGGGTGAGGACACATCTCCCTAGTGCAGGGACCAGCTCTCCTGCTACAGTGTCCAGTGAGGAGCAGGGCCAGCTATCCCCAGGCCAGTGAAGGGTGGGGGCGGCTCAACACAGCCCCCGGGGTTCGGGTTTCAACAGGCACGTTTCCTATGGCTCCAGTGGTAATATGGACAAAGACAACACAGACCCCAGCTACAGTAGGAACACAGACCCAGATGAGGTGATATTGTGTTCCCCAAAATATTGTGCACCCTAATAAACTTATCTGGGGTCAGAGAACAGAAGAGTCACTAGATAGACATAGAGGCCAGAAAATGGTGGCACTCACACCATTAATCCTAGCCTCCTGGAGGCAGAGATGCATGCTGATCTCTGTGAGTTTAAAGCCACACTGGAAACAGCCAGGCATGGTGACTCACGCCTTTAATCCCATGAAATGAGCCTTTAATTCCAGGAAGCAGAACTGTATTTAAGGTGTGAGAACCAGGAGCTAGAGCTTTCAGGCTTTCGAGAAACAGTTCAGCTGAGATTCATTCTGGGTGAGGACACAGAGGCATCCAGTCTGAGGAAACAAGATTGGCTGAGAAGTTGGCCAGGTGAGGTTAGCAGTGGCCTGTTCTGTCTCTCTGATCTTTCAGTGTTCACCCCAATTCCAGGCTCCGGGTTTGTTCTGATTAATAACATCATTTAAGATTCATGCTACACCCAGACACAATGACCCTGTATGGCAACACAGCCCACTCAGTTCACCATGGCCCTTGTTCTATGGCGATTTTAGTTGCAGCTTTGAATCACTCTCACTTCATACATTGCCTTTCCAAGGACTGCTTCTAGGTACTCCAACCTGGTTATATACTGCCCGGTTTCCAAGGTTTCCTTCAAAATTTCAATGGAACCTTCCACAACCATATTTTTTTTTTTTTTTTTTTTTTTTTGGTTTTTCGAGACAGGGTTTCTCTATGTAGCTTTCTGCCTTTCCTGGATATCTCCCTGTAGACCAGGCTGGCCTCGAACTCACAAAGATCTGACTGGCTCTGCCTCCCGAGTGCTGGGATTAAAGGCATGCGCCACTACTGCCTGCTGTGGATATTGCTCTATATAAATAAAACACTGATGGCCAGTGACCAGGCAGGAAGTAGGTTGCCAGGCAGGAAGTAGGTGGGACAAGAAGAGAGGAGAATTCTGGGAAGCAGAAGGCTGAGGGGGGAGACACTGCAGCCACTGCCAGGACAAGCAGCATGTAAAGACTCTGGTAAGCCACCAGCCACATGGCAAGGTATAAAAATGGGTTAATTTAAGATAAAAGAACAGTTAACAAGAAGCCTGCCACGGCCATACAGTTTATAAGTGATATAAGCATCTGAGTGATTATTTTATACATGGATTGTGGGACTGCAGGGCTTGGGGAACCTGGAGAGAAGCCCTCCAGCAACAACTGCCCGGCAATTCTAATATGATATACATTAGAAAACCAACATCATATGGTTGATGCCAATATCTACTTCCTTTGCAAACCCAATTTGAACCATGGAATAGCAGCCTTTAAATACCAGGAAGGATGAATAATGCAAATTCATCCTGAGGAAATAATTCATTAAGGGATCCTTTTTGAGAAGGCTATCCTCATGCTCTTTTCTCAAATGTAACTCTGCAAAAGCAGTTGCTACCTTTACATGTTATTGCTTTTGATGGTTGAACTTTGCTTATTCTTGAGATTTCCCCCAGGAAGTCCTTCCTGTTGTCCCTTTTTGAAACACTGGGCTTCTTTTTAATTGTGCTGGTTTCTCTGGCATTCAGAAGCTCCATTCCCAAAGCCTTGTGCATTTTCTTTGGCTCTGTTTCTTCCTTGAAATCTTTATAAAGGTAGCCAGGACAGAGCATGCTGCTGTCAGAATACTGTGCTGTCATGAAATTTATGGGTCTGGCTTAACTAGTGTGTTAATTTTAAACACAGCCTATCATAAAATCTTAGGCCACAGAGTGAGGGCAAGAACTTCTTCAGAATGTGGCATGACTATCCTATGAGCCAATTTATAATTAGTCGTCATTTTTGTCTATAACACAGCCTTATCAGTATTCAGATCTTTATAACCTTAAAGAACTACCCATTAAGCTTCTTTGGGGGAAGTCTAGGTTCTCTTTAACCTGTGTCTTCAAACTCCCCCACATTCCTCTTATAAAATATTTCCTAGGCGTCTGAACCACATCATCAGGTATAGTCACAACAATGATTCCATTACTTGCTACCAATTGTATGGGGGTACCTTTTCATTACTATGAAAAAATATTTAAGACTAACAATCTAAAGAAGGTTTATTTTCATTGATTCACAGTTTCAAGATACATGTATCATCATAGATTGAGGTCTGTAGCAGTACAGCACATGTAGGTGGGTGTAAACATAGATGATGCTATTTACCTCATGATGGCCTAGAAGTAAAGAGCTAAACAAGATGTACTCAGCATCATAATACTCACTTCCAGGCCACACCTCTGAAGCCCCAGCTTCTTCTTGTATCAAACTTTAAAGTTTTCAGTATACCCCAAAGGATGGATGGACTTGTGATCAAGCCTTAAACATGTGAGGCAATGGAGAACATTTTAGAGCCAAACTACAGAAATGGCCAAATACATTTATTTCAAAGTTGCAATGCCCTAATTTGCAAAAACTTCACTTGTGATACTTATTGTTCTCTATGTGGTCTCTGTACCTATAGTCCTCTTTGACAGATTTCCAGTTGTTTTCTCTTAGCCCTGATTGCCCTTAGTAACATGAGAATGTGTGTGACTGGGAAG
Organism: Peromyscus leucopus; assembly: GCF_004664715.2. NCBI lineage: Eukaryota > Metazoa > Chordata > Mammalia > Rodentia > Cricetidae > Peromyscus > Peromyscus leucopus. Next base: position 85,505,692 of record NC_051068.1, read on the forward strand.
AGTTGAAGATGGTTTACTAATAATGACTTTCAATTATTATTATTGTGTCGATTGACCCAATCAATTATTTCTGATATTGAAAATATTTTGTTTTGTTCCTTTTTTGTTTGTTTGTTTTTTGAGACAGAGTCTCTCTGTGTATCCTTGGCTGTCCTGGAACTAGCCCTGTAAATCAGACTGGCCTTGAACTCACAGAGATCCACCTACCTCCCAAGTGCTAGGATTAAACGCCAGCACCACCACAGCCTGGCAGATATTGCAAATCTTATCATAGCTCCCTCCCACCTAATGCCTCTTACAGTCATTCTTACATTTTGTAATAATTTTAAAGATTTATTTTTATTTATGTATATGTGTGTTTGTCTATATGAACATATAGGATATATGAAACCTATATGTTCCTCTGAAACCAGGAATCGATGATGGCTCTCCTGGAGTTAGAGTTACTATCTATCTTGGGGTGCCTGATGTGGATGCTAAGAACTGAGTCTAGGTATTCTGAAGATCGCAAGTAAGTGCTCTTAACTACTGAGCCATTTTTCCCACTTCGAATTTTGTAAGGATTCTATACTCATTTACTTATATGAGCATGAGCCTGTATGTGTAGGTGTATGCACACCATGACATATGATCATACAGCTGGAAATCAGAGCCAAGTTTGTAGGAGTCAGTTCACTCCTTCCATGTGATAGTTTACATGGCTGAAACTCAGGTTCTCAGGCTGGCAATAAATACCTTTAACCAATGAATAATCTTGACAGCCAAATTCCTACAATTTGAATGCCAAGTAAGATCTTTCTTCTCTGAGTGAAATACCGCATGTCCAAAATTTGGAACCCAATCACATGGTTTCTTGGCATGAACACTGTATGGAAGAAAGTATTTCTAATAAATAGATATGTTAACAATCCAATTCCTAAAACTACCATCCTTTCTGGAGCTTAAACAACCCTACTTAGGTAGTAGCTAAGCTTTAGATTCAACAATGTATGTCCTGCTTGTAGAGGGCATGCATTTCACCAAAAGCTCAGAATCGTCTTTCTCTAACTCTTGGTAAAATATCATTAGTGTAGGAATACAATAGTTTGCACCATACTTCCAAAGGGAAATTGATCAAAATTGAAATTCCAGTGCTATTTCTCCAGAGTATCTAGTTTTTTTGTTTTGTTTGTTTGTTTGTTTGTTTTCTGTAGGCCAGGTAGAACCAACAAATTTGGCAAATTTCTACATTATCTACTCACATAGCAATAAAAACTTGACAATCCTTATAAAATTAACTTCACTCTGAAGTTCGAGTAAAATCCAGTTTCTAGGGGCTGGAAAAATGGCTCATAGGTTAAGAGCACTGGCTGCTCTTCCAGGAGTCTTGAGTTCAATTCCCAGTAACCACATCACATGGTGACTTAACAACCATCTCTAGTGAGATCTGATGCCCTCTTCTGGCATGAAGGCATACATGCAGATAAAGCACTCACACATTAAATAAATAAAACTTTTTTTAAATTTTATTTTACAATACAATTCAGTTCTACATATCAGCCACAGATTCCCTTGTTCTGTCCTCTCCCCTTCTCCCCAGCACACCCCCCATTCCCACCTCCTCCAGGGCAAAGCCTCCCCTGAGGACTGAGATCAACCTGGATGCAGAGATCCATGGCTAGGCCCTGGGTGGAGCTCCGGGAGTCTAATTAGCGAAAAAGAGGAGGGTTTATATGAGTGAGAATTGTTGAAACCAAGGTTGGATAAAGCACAGGGACAAATAGCCAAACGAATGGAAACACATGAACTATGAAACAATGGCTGAGGGGCCCCCAACTGGATCAGGCCCTCTGAATGGGTGAGACAGTTGATTGGCTTCATCTGTTTGGGAGGCATCCAGGCAGTGGGACCGGGTCCTGTGCTCATTGCATGAGTTGGCTGTTTGAAATAAAATGTATTTTTAAAGCTAGTTTTAATTCACAGTTTGAAAAGAGAGACATTTAGCTTCTGTAAAATTCAAGAATCCAACACACAATATGTCTTTGAGTCCTGAGTCTTTAAAGTATTATCTTTCATAATTAATGTTAGTGTCACAATAATGCACCTAAGGTCCCACCTGTCTGTCACAAGTACATTTAGAACATGACCTCATTTCTGAGATTGCAGAAGCTTAAAGGTTGAAGCCAGGCCTGGTGTTCCAAACCAGTGTGCTTAAGGTTGTATAAGGAACATCATGAGTTTGAGGCCAGCATGAAGCCCATAGGAGACAGTCTAAAAATTACTGTGAAAATACACAAGCAGAAACAAAAGAAGCAGAAACTTTGAGTAACATTTGTCATAATGAAATTTGGGTACATGGTAATATACCTCATAGCTAGCCCAACTGAGTATTAAATCATGGGTCAAAATGTGTTAAATTAGCTCTGGAATATAATCAAAATCTAAGGGAGGAACCTGTTGACATGAAAACTCCCAGGAGTACACAAGGATGATCCCAACTAAGACTCTTAGCAACAATGGAGAGGGTGCTTGAATTGGGCTTCTCCTATAATCAGATTGATGGCTACCCTAATTGTCATCAGAGAGCCTTCATCCAGTAACTGATAGAAGAAGATGCAGAGATCCACAGCCAAGGACTGGGCAGAGCTCCAGGAGTCCAGTTGAAGATAGGGAAGAGGGACTCCACAAGCAAGGGAGGTCAAGATCATGATGAGGGAACCCACAGAGACAGCTGATCTGGGCTAGTGGGAGCTCATGAACTCTGGACCAACAGCTAGAGAGTCTGCATGGGACCAACCTAGGTCCTCTGCGTGTGGATGACAGTTGTGTCGCTTGATCTGTTTGTGGGGCCCCTAACAGTGGGATCATAACCTGTCCTTGGTACATGAGTTGACTTTTTGGAACCTATTCCTCATGGTTGGATGGCTTGCTCAGCCTTGATGCAGGATGAGGAGTTTGGTCATGCCTCAACTTGATATGCCATACTTTGTTAAATCCCATGGGAAGCCTCACCCTTTCTGAATAGAGGAGGAATGGATGGAGGGGGCTAGATAGGAGGTGGAGGGAGGGAACAGGAAAAGAGGGGCGGGGAGAAACTGTAGTTGTTATGTAAAATAAATGAAAAAATTAAAAAAAATACTAAACCTAATGTGGATGTGATAATTCATTTAAACAAAGACACACAACAAAATCTGGTATTAACTAATTCCAAATTCTATGTTATCTCTCAAAACCTTTAAGTAGAACAACTAGAAACATATGGCATTTTTCTTCAAGTTTCTTCTTCCTTGCCATTTATTTCTTCTTATCATATTTTAAAAATTATACTCGTTTACCTATTTGGGGTAGTGAAATGTGTGTGCCATGGTGAGTAGTAGAGGCAGAGAACAACCTGTTCCTTGTGGTTCTCAGGGATCAAACTAAGCTTGCTGGGCTTGGCCGCAAGCTCCTTTACGTACTCTGTCAACTTGCCTGGCCCTTACTGGCCAATACTTGTGAAATGGCAGAGAGTACAAGAATCAATGTATGTTAGCATTTTCCTTTTACTTCTGGGGCACCTGAAGTTTAATTATGGATCTGCTAGCTTTTCCCAGAAATGAGATCTAGCTAATTAGAAATCCGTGAAAATTAACAAATTGACATAGCTACTGGTTATTTCCTTTTTCTCACCTTGCAGGTGCATATGAAGTTATCATAGTAGAAATCTATACAACCGTTATTCTATTATCTACATTGAGAACTAGTTTTTTTTTTTTTTATAGAAGGTCAACATGAATGGCTGAATATTTTTTTTTCTGTTTATTGGTAAAATTACATTTGGAAATATTGTTCTATTTTCATTTGATGGCAATGATGGGGAATCTATGTAATTAAGCCTTTTGAAATTTGACAGGGAATGAAAAATGTCTCTTTACCATCTAGCATAATTCTTACAAATAAATAATAAATGTTTTGTACTTTCTCATAGTTTTATTTGTGCTCAAAACTCTAGGAAATACAAAATTAACTTGTGTCCTTAATAACGCTTCACTGAAATAATATAAATAAATGTATATTACTTAACATCTATTTTCTTTTAATACTGTTGTTTTTTCAAAAGACACAGCTTAAAAATGGGAAACTTGTTTTAGGATAATTTTAGCAAAATTATTATAAATTTCTTAAGATGCTGTGGTGGAAATAGGTGTAAAAATTTAAGCAATTTTTTTCTCTCTAATTTTTTATGTAGACCTCAATTTCTGACTTAATCTGAGTACATAAAATATTTAATTCAGCAAGTGGCTTTGTAACATGTATTGAAAACATTTATTAGGGAGACAAATTGATAAATATTTAATGATTGTAAAGAAATACAAGAAATTGTTCTTTAGGACTGAAAGAGGTTAGTTATCCATAATAGTCATATCACTGTTGTCCAACAAAATTTAAAGTAAGCTAAATGCTAAAAAAAAAAAAAAAAGCAAGATTAAAAAAAAAAAAAGTTTGAACATATATATCTATAATCTTCTTAGTTTTATAGCTTCATTAACATTCTTGTACTTGCGTCCTGAACTGTTCTGTGGAAATGCTTTAAGTTTCAGTAGGTTAGAAGGACTACATATAAGGAAAATCTCTGAAGACCTTTGCTCAGGGATTATCTGGCAGTTGTGGTAATTCTAAAACCTTGGAGAAGTCTGTGTAACCACAGATGCTATTTATTATATGGACAAAATTGGTTGATATTACTCCTATATATAACATTGACTTCTTCCTCCCAGATTGTAAAAATAACAATATGAATGCATTGAAGTTTCAGATGTAAAGAATCAGGCTGAGAAAATGAGTAATGTCATAAAATCATTTAGGTGACTGTGCAATCACAAGATAGTAATTACATATGGCTATATTGAATTACTTCATATCTCCCTAAATTTCTCCAAAGACATATAAACAGTAAGTAATGTTTCTATGTGGGTTGTTAGATCTTCAAATATATTACTTTTGAAAACACTAAAATAGAAAATTTGTTGAACCATAAAATTTCTTAATATATGCTAATGATTATGGGAACTGTCACATTTAATAGTAGAAATATGGGTCAAATATAAGTATTAAGTTGCTTTATGGATTTTCTGTTTTTGTACATGAGTAATAAGAATGCAATGATCTATCGTGAGGAAAGAAAGCTTTTCACACCATTTAAATAACTAAAATATATTTTTGAAATTAAAGTAGAGGTACATTATGTAGTTGAAGTTTTCCTGTGTCCTGCATGGCCCTGTGGTCAGGACAAATCTCTCTCACCCACTAGTCCCACAGCTGCCTGGACCCAAGTAAACACACAGAGGCTTATATTATTTACAAACTGTATGGCCACTAGCTCAAGTTTATTACTAACTAGCTCTTACACTTAAATTAACCCATAACTCTTATTTATGTTTAGCCATATGGCTTGGTACCTTTTCTCAGTTCTGTCTTCTCATCCTGCTTCCTCTGTGTCTGGCTGGTGACTCCTGACTCAGCCTTCCTCTTCCCAGAATTCTTCTTGTCTGCTTATCCCAACTATACTTCCTGCCTGGCTACTGGCCATTCAGCATTTTATTTATCAACCAATCAGAGCAACACATTCACAGCATACAGAGCAGCATCACTCATCAACATTATCTTCTCTATCATCTTTCTTTCCTCTAATCCTTCCCATTCCATGTACCTTTTGCTCTTTCTCATATCCATGGGCTCTACTTATTTAAAAATACATATGTGTGTGTATGCATGTGTATATGTGTATGTATATATTGTATGCATGTATACACAACACACACACACACACACACACACACACACACACACACACACACATATATATATGGACTAAGCAATTTGTCTTTATATATTTAGGAATATAATTTATATATACACATATATATTTTTTTTCTAACCTAGTTTGCTTTGTCCATACAATGTTGCTTGCATATGTGTGATTTCTGGGGTGACCACTGAGTGTTGGATAATTAGTTTAGGGACTTTTTCCTTTTTCCTGATTATTTCTCCCCCTTCCATCAAACTCTAATAGCCCATGGTGTTTCAGTTCATTTTGAAGCCCCTTGAGATCTGCCCCCTTTCATGTTAGCATGTCTATTGATGTTGAAATTGTTGGTCCAATTTAGACAGCCATATTGCTTAGACTTTCTGGGTTTACCTTCTCTGACATTCCTAGGGGACAAAACCAACATTTCTAACTCTCCTTTGCCATGATCCTTGAGTCTTACATGTAGGAGTTACATTGTAGTTACATATGCATCTTGTCCCTCATGAAAGAAATGTCTCTTCATAACAGCGACCATTATAGAAAATCACAACTGATCAAAATTCAGAAAATAAATAACCATGTGGTGCCCAGCCCCAACTGATGTATCTATAACATAATTCTTGTACTTAAATAGTTTTGAAATGTTTGACTGTACTGGCTCTTTCTTATGACTCACATTCTAGCACTGTCTGTCCCAAAAATGGCAATAGTCATTTTCACATGGAAACAGGCATCCCTTACAATAATACTACTTAAAGATACCATTTTAATTTTTTCCTCTCAGGCATTATTAAATTTGGGTAACCTTTGTTTTTTAATAAAATATGTGTATATAAATAAGATAATTACATTAAAAATCACTATGTTCTCTCTCTTAGAGTATCATCTTATTACTTTCTTAGGCCAGAAGTTAGACAGTCAGACTGTTTTAATGATGACAATATCATGTATAGTTTATTTTTAACATTTTCTGAAAATATTCAGCTGTAATTAACTTATGGAGATGCTTGTTCTTTTTTACTTATGCTGCATCATGAACAAAAATGACTGTCTACTGATATAATATTACTTTCAAGTATATAGGATTTTAAGGAAGCTATTTTGATACAAAATAAAATGCAAACATTTATAGCAATGAAAATACAAATTAAGCATAAATAATGAGTGGGATTGGAAGAAATTTGTGTAGAGGTTGAATTATATCACTCATTCACACAAAGAATATCAACTTCAAGTTATCGGTGAACTATCATCTGATGGAGCTTATTTTGTCAACTCCTATGCCTTTTTAAAAGGAGAACTTACCATTACTGTGACTTAGGACAAATGCAAGCTATTCATGTTTTAAAATGTGAACAAATCTGTGTGTGATTTACAAATGACAATTGCAATTTATTTTAATCTGACTAAAACTATGTATAATACACTTTATTCCTCTGCCACAGCAGATTCAAAATAAAGTGACCCATGACTGGGTTCATTTATGCAGTTTCAGTACCTGTGTACACTGTCAGAGAGAGTGTTTATTGTTTGCTTAGTTCAGATTACATAAACATCTTTCAGTAAAGACATAAGGAAAACATCCTGCTGTGATCAGTACTTTATGTAGACAAAACTCTTAGCTGCCTTTTCTTCAAGTCCCCTAACCATGATTTTACAGAATTGAGTAGTATCTCAGTCTTTTGTTAGAGTTACACTTTTATGGAAATATTCATGTCATCCCCTTGTATGGAACAATTTAAGGGCTTCGTTTTAGAGTTTCATATTTAGAAGTCTTTTTATGAGGAAAAAACAATCAGAAGAATAAGTTCTGACATTTCAGAAAGCTTAAGATGCATATATTCCTTGGGAGCTAATTTAAGTAATGAAAGTGGATCCCCAAGGTCTTGGCCTCTTGGTACATACCCAAGTGTCCTACTTGCTTTTCCTGGTGGCCCCCTTCAGCCTTTCTATTTAGTAGATCTCCAGTCTGTTGTGAGTTTGCCAACTAACAGAACTTTTCTTTACCAGAGACCCACAGCTTCCACACTAGGTTGGGAATCAGATAGGGGAACTTCATCCTCTCTCTGTCCCCTGAGACTTACCTACCTTCAAATTCTTGGGACTTGGCTTTGTGTGTGTGGGTAGAATAATGAGAGTTCTCCTAGTTATTTGTAGTGGTCTCTTTCAGTCTTTCTTTCTATACAATCACCTTTCTTTTGTGAGTCACCACTGAGCTTCTAACCAGCTCTCTACCAGGGACCCACACCACCACACTTGTCCGGGACTCAGGGAACCTATAATCATCACACTTGCAAGGACCAGGAATCAGTAAAAGCAACCAAAGAAAAGAACACCAAATGAAGACAACACCAAATATCTACACCAATAATTACTTCAAATACTGTAAGTCCAGATGTATAAACACCAGCCAAAAATACAAAACATGAAAAACCAGGACAATGTGGATCTTCTAGAAGGCAACAACCCCATTGTGCTCGGAGCAGATAAATGCAATTCAGCTGAAGCACAATCCAAACATTGCAAGGCTTGTGAATATGCTCAAAGACTTTACAGAGTGTTTATCAATGTCATAAAAAGACACAGAAACACAAATAAGCAGTTAAATAATGGTAACAATTCAAGACATGAGAGTAGATTTAACAAAGAGATAGAATCACTAAGTAGAATCTAAGGTCAAATAAAACTGGATATGGAAATCTCAGTATGTCAAACAAATAGATTAAAACAATAGATTAAAAGAAACAGATAAGGGGATTTCAGGTCCTGAAGAAAAGGTAGAACAAATGAGTATTTCAGTAAGAGTAAATTTCTAAGAAAAAAAAGATAAAAATCATCTAGGAAATGTAGAAAACTATGAAAATATCAAACCCAGAAACAACTGGTATAAAGAAAGGAGAAGAAACCCAGTTCAAAGGCCTAGAAAATAGTTTTAACAAAACCATAGAAGAAAATTTCCACACACTAAAGAAAGTAATGCCTATCAAGACATACAGAATACCAAATGGACAGAACAAGGAAAGAAACATCCCAGGACACATATTAATAAAAACAGTAAATGCACAGAATGGAGACTGGGAACTGAAAAGTGTAAAAGGAAAAGATCAATTTGCATATAAAGAGTCATTAGAATGAAAGCTGAAGGGCCTGAGTGGATGCTCTCCTCTGCACTGTCCTTCCTCCCTCTTCCCAACAAAATGTCCCTTTTGACCACAGGTGACAGGAAGCATTTTGTTCTTTTATCATGCACCTTATGCACTGATTCTGAGAATTATGTAGATAATTCTGCTTCAAATAACAATGGATATATTCAATACCTCATTCTGTATAAGTCTCAAAGCACCATAGAGCATAGTATTGAGAGCATGCACATATACCTTTGGCACAAACTTAAGAAATGAAACTGGATCCCCAATAAAGTGAAGCTTAATAGCTACCTGAACTCCATATATCTTTCTTTATTATTTTCCATAGTTTTGCTTTCCTTATCATTTGTACTCTGACTTTGTCCCCTAATATTATGAATCAAATTTTCTTCAGTTCATCCCTTCTTTTCATTTGCTGGCTCTACACAGTTTAGTTTTTCTCATAAAGTCTACAGTTCTGTGATTATTACTTCGAAGACAAAATATTTATTACTTTTAACAGTTATTGAAGGTTAATGCCATATAATTCCCAATGGTTTATATATTATAAGAACAAGGTTTATTTATCTAGTATCATGCATAATGTTGAATAGTATGTAAAATTAGGTAGCCCTAGCACTGTTTTTCTAGATCAAATTTTCTAATATAACATTTTAACTCAGTTGATGGTGAAAAGTTAAATTTTTTTTGTTTGACTAACAGGACTACATTGTACTTATGAGTGAAATTTTGTATGCATATAAGAATTGAACTTGGGTTTTCTCCTAGCTGAGCAGGTTTAGGTTCAGAATGGGTATGGAGAAGGGACAGAAATTCATCCCCCAATACGCTAAATGATGATAGCACTTTAAAAATAAAGGAGTAAGAATAAGAAAGCAAAGAATAGCCGGGCGTTGGTGGCGCACGCCTTTAATCAGCATTGGAGAGAGCCAGGCGGATCTCTGTGAGTTCGAGGCAGCTGGGTACAAGTGAGCTCAGAAAGCGCAAAGCTACAAGAAAACGTTCGAAAAAAAAAAAAAAAAAAAAAAAAAAAAAAAAAAAAAAAAAAAAAAAAAAAGAAAGCAAAGAATAAAGAAAAAATGAGAACATACACACAGTCATATCAATTCAAATGATTAACTTATTTCCTAGCTGTAATCACTACTCTCTTGATGTCCTAGAATGGTGATCCATCATTTGATGTGTCTGGTTTAGAAAAGAAAAGGAAAATGTAGGAAATAGAGCTGGGATGATGTAGCTGCCCTCCAGCATTTTGTTTATGAGAAGATCAGTTCATGCCTGGGTGTTGTATAAATCCATTCTTTCCTTGAGACATAGATCAAGCAATTCATTTTGCTAGATTTGTTCTTTCAGATTTATACTGATTCCAGGATATCTGTGAACTGCTTAATATAAGGAGGTTACCCTATATCAAAATGTTGTTGTATATTTTAGTGACTCTATTATTTTTTAAAAGAGAATGTAAGGGAATTCGATGTAATACTGAAAAAAAAAAACAAAACAAACAGAAAGATAGACTAGGGCAAGAATGAGAATATAATTATGCAAACATATTTTCTTCTTGGAGTAAACCTGAAGTATTACACAAATTGGTTTAATTACTTAAATTTGTACTAGTCATCTGTGGGAGTATTTTCTGTTGAGTGGGTTGATCGAAGAAAGAGGTCACTCCAAGATGAAATTTTAAGGTGTGTGTGGCAACAGGAAGGCCCAGCCTCTGATGAGCTGAACCCTAGTTATACAAAGGTATGCTTATTGATTGTTGCATAAAGTTGCTTTTTGGCTAAATTATTTCCTCATACCAAGATCCTATCTAATCTATACATCTCTCTAAAGGAGAGCATCACATTCCCTCATGACTTTAGCTCTTTACTGTTTATCATTTGCAATATACAATAATCCAAGAGCCTCAGATGTGCCAGAGGCATCTTGTGACCAAAGTCTTGTGAAGGCTGCAATGCTCCTTCAGAAAAACAAATCTACAACTCATGGAAAACAATCACTGTTTTCCACAAATATTCTACAAGGTCTAAGTACTTCTAGAAAAACAACCATTCACTCTAATGTTTACCCTAGACACAGTGAAAACTATTCATTCTAATCTGTATCCTAGATACAGTGGAAACTATTCACTCTAATGTCTACCCCAGATACAGCAACTGCTAAATCCCTAAAACAGCTTTCCTCTAGTAGTTCTTTACTTTTCTCAATATGATTACACAAATATCTAGAAATCTAATTGTGGGAAATAAAATACAAAAACTAAGATGTTTATTATAATTTGTGTCCTTCCATCATTAGAAAATATATATTGGTGTGTATATGAATAAAGCATCATATGTTAAACATGGAAAGAGATTTATTAGTGAGAAAGGAATACGTAGGTATATATAAATATATTAAGTAATGAAAGATGTTGTCACTTGAGCCTTCTGGACAATGCATAGCCTTTGAGAGATGTGGACGGTAGGGAAGTGGAAAAAAATCCTAATTTTCAGGACTACTTATTTAAGATAGCCTTTTGGACAGCATAGCAAAGAAATATTGAGTTAATGTAGAATAATAACATTGAAAGAGGCTTTGGAAATTATTTTATTCATCCTTAAAATTTACCAATGAGTTATTAAATTAAATATATCCCTTAAATAATCACTAACATTCAATATTTATATCTCAATTTCTTAACACCTTCAGTTATCATGTTTAAATAGTTAATTCTATAAATAGTATAAACATACATGTATTTTATCTATACTTTAAAATGTATACATCATATCAGAGAAAGTCATTTTAACATATATTCATATTCACTGGTTACTAGCATATTACTTGTAGAAAACTGATTGAGTATATTGGAGATAATTAATTATACCTATACTTTCTTCTTCTATAATTAATGAACCCACAGCTTAAGCCACCTGTCATCTAATATTTACCATTTTGAACTCCTATGCACAACAGCCTACAAAGCACATGCCAGCACTACAGAAGCTAACCAATAGTGAGGAAGGTGCCTTGCCATTTCCACACTCATTTCTCTGTGGCAATAGGGTGTTGCCATCTGCTTATAGTAGGCGACCAAAAGTACTACCAGTAGCCTGTGCTGTTTTGCAGAATTCTGGGGCCTTTTTGACTAATTACTCATTAATTACTAATGAGTAATAGTGGATACACATCATCCCTGGTACCATTGTTTTTGCTTAAAAAACTCATGTCTTCTGGGAGCATTTACATTCAAACTCTCTCTCTCTCTCTCTCTCTCTCTCTCTCTCTCTCTCTCTCTCTCTCTCTCTCTCTCTCTGTATGTGTATGTGTTTAGCTGCATCTCTCTAGTAGGCGCTGGGGACTTCTGGTTGACCCCTCCTTTTGACATACATTTCATTTGTGTTCCATCAGAGCAGTGTCATCTGATTGTCTTCTTTGTTTTTGTTGTGAATCATGTGTCATTTCCCTAATCTCCAAGAGTAGTTCCTTCAGAGGTGATTTTCACCCCTGTCTTGGTTTACTTCTTTCCCCATCCCCTCCCCATCTTCCCAGTGAACCTAACTTTACCCTTATGGAAATTAAATCCCCAGTACACCACCTTCCTGACTCTTAATTACCATGTACCAAATTTGATAAGGATCATCTTCTTCACACTTCAAATTCTTGATCCCATCACCATTTCCACAATCTCTGGAAATGTTCATCTTCTTTGGTGTTCACTTCCACTTACCTTTCACAATCAGGAAATGATTCTAGAAGCAGCCTTTTGTGATCCTAAAATGATTTTTTCCACTAGCTTGCATTCACCTTTGCCTTAGGTATACTCGAAATGCAGCTTTGAATAGCAGCCTCTGCTCAAAATAAACACACAGAGAGTCTTAGCTTTAGCTGTCACGTTCATATGTAGTCCATAAAACTTCTGAAAACTTATTCTAAACACTAACAAATGCAAAACAGAATAAACATTAGCAGATTTTTCTTTCTTATAAAAAGTCATGAATCTTGTACATGAAAAGGTAGCAGTAAAAATGTCTAATTTAAATGAGAGCTGCATGAATTATCATAGGAAATTCTGGAGTGGGTGTGTTTGGGGAGATGACTCAGGCAGTAAATATCTTATCTTGCAAGTATGAAGGCCTGAGACAATCCTGAGAATTCATGTAAAAATTACAATAAACCAAACAGAAAACTGAAAAACCAGGTATGGTGTATCTGTGTTCTTAAACTCAGTGCTGCAGAGTCAGACACAGTAGGAACCATTCAACTCACTGGCCAGCCAGCTTGTTCTACATGGTGAGTTCTAGGTCAATAAGAGCTCCTATTCTGAAAGAAAACTTGGGTGATATCTGGGTAATGGTACCGAAGTTGGTGTTTTTGTACTATACACGTATCCTCAAAATATGATCATGCTTTCACACTGATATGTGTTAATCATGTATTCACATATGAATACACACACACACACACACACACACACACACAAGCACCAAAATATTGAGAGAAGGGGAAAGGTATTAATCTTCTCAGTCCAGTGGCTTTTAAGTGTGGTAATTACTAATCTATTCACTTGATAACTCTTCACTATTATGTATCAGAAAAAAAATAATAAATCAGATGTTTGTTGACAACATATGTATTTGGAAGCAATTGATGAAGAAAACATTTCATTTTCTAGTGAAGGTAGTGCAGAAAATCAGGCTGGAGGTAGGGGTGTTTTGTATGTTGCTAATCTATTTTCCCAATTCCCTAAATATAGATGTGCTGGGCTTGGTGAGGGGGAAATTCTGCCTCCCAGCGATAACTTGCAAAGTTATAGGAAGTAGAGCTTTGGTGCCTAGCAAAGAGTTTCTTTTGCCCAAATGATTTTACCCTGTCCCTCTATCAAAATCACAACATAAATACGGAATCTTATCTGTTTGGAGTCAGATGACAAGTTCCAGTTTCTGAACTCTGGATACAGCGTACTATGCTTGTGGTGTTATCTTGCTACACTGCTCAGTAGTTACATAACAATGACTAAGCACCCCGTGCACACCATTGCTTCAATGCTCCTAAAGATCAGCTGTCTGTGGGCTTGCATAAGCAGTTATTTACACCGTCTCGAAGCAACCGATCACAGCAGTACTTGGCAGGGCTACCCATATCTAAGCTCTTGTGAAATGAACAAACAAAAAAAAAAAATTAGAAAACAGGTAGGAAATTAACAATCCAGAAGAAAAAAGATGGGGAGGGAAGATTCCCAGGATGTAGAGAATACTTTCTGTTTGTCATACAGCCGATATATTAAACTATACTTATTATCTTATTATTGAATTTTGATTTATAGTAGCAGGGACAATTTTCTCTCTTGAAAGGTAGTAAGAAGCAGCGCACGATTTTGAGACCACAGTTCTTTGTCTAAATTTAAAGATATTTCATGTCTTAAAATTTGCAAGTCTGAATTAGAAACTCCCACAGAAATTTGATTGTGTGACTATAAAGCTGATTTATTAATGGATGTAAGAATCAATAACTCCATTTTATGTAAGAACAAATAAATATGCGTAAATAGCTGAGTGCTATAGTTTGTTTGGCAGTCTATCTACAAACAGCCATACATCCTGTGTTGCTAAGTGCTTACATTTGCCATTACACTACAGAATTAGTTCATAAAAACAATCAAAGATGAAAGCGAGTTCTCAAATGAAAATAATCTAAACTGCTCCTTTTGTGTTTTTATATACTAAAACATGTGAAATACATAAAACTTCAAAATGCTTTACTTTTTGCTTTTTTAATGCTATTTTTTTTCTTGGACATGCAAGAGACACAGAGGCTAAAAGTGCTTTTTGGGAAGTCTGAGCATCTAGGTGAAATGAAACTGTGTATGTAAAGGTCAAAGGAAAGCACCTAATCAGAATTGTCCTCTGCCCTAGACACATGATTCATGCCATATGTATGCCTCCCCTATCACACATGTATATAGGCAGTGATAATAATAGGGAGTTAGTCATGGATTTCATTGCTGTATTCAACATCAGGGCTTTCTACTTTATTTGTTAAAGTATATTTTAGAAATTATTTCTATCTACTCATTAAAGCCTAACATGTCTCATTTTTGTCTTTCTCTCTGATACTTTGCCATTCAAATGCTGGATGACTGAGTCCAGTATCCTTATTTTATTAATCTAGCATGGTTTCCTATGCTGGAAAGTTCTATGTCAATTTGAAACAAACTAAAACCATCTGAGAGGAGGGAACCTTAATTAAGAAAATGTTTCCATAAGATGGGGCTTTAAGCAAGCCTGTAGGTCATTTTATTAATCAGTGATTGGGTGGGAGGTCTCAGCCCATTTTGGGTGGTAGCATTTCTGGGCTGTTGGTTCTCGGTTCTATAAGAAAGCAGGCTGAGCAAGCCATATGAAACCAGTAAGCAACACTTCTCCATGGCCTCTGCTTCTGCCTCCTGGTTCCTTCCCTGTTTGAGTTCCTGTCCTAACTCCTTTCAACAATGAAGAGTGATGTGGAACTTTAAGCTGAATAAACCTTTCCTCCCCATGTTGATTTGGTCATGGTGTTTTATCACAGCAATAGTAATTCTATAATGGTTACTAAGATGTTTTCCCATAAAACCTTAGCAATGGCATTTAAAGCCATTAGCTGGGTTATAAATTTGGCAAATTTAAGAGCCGAGGCTGATTTATAGTCTTAAAAATCCTCAAATGTAATGTATCTAGAATTAAGCCTGAAATGCTGAAGACAGTGTTAGGGCGTGCACACAAACTTGAGATCAGGACAAAGCTCTGTCTGAATAGTGTCCATATAAGCTGCACACTTTGAAACTTTGACATTTAAGCAGAGAAAAGTCCCTGCCCTTTTTCTCTAAGCTACTTCACTTTAGATGTCTTTTAAAAATAGGAACTGATCTTTTCCCCTAAGTGACTAAGTACATGAGGAAGCAAGGGTTATTAGGCAGAAAGCAAGTAGAAAGCAGAGTCCCCAAGAGGAGCAGAAGGGAGTTTCTGAATCCTCAGAGATAAGCAAACTTTGCTGTCATCTGTCTTTCACTGCCAAGGGATGTAGGGCCATCTTCAGTTAAATGTAAGCCACATTGAGTTTTCTTTCCAAGCACATCTTAATTGATGAGATTTGTGTTCTAAATCCTAAGATCTAAATAAGACATCCCTGAAACAGGACTGGATGAGGAGCAGAGAAATGAAGCCTCCTTTTGGGCTCTGATACTGACTGTGTAGTCATTCACCAAAGGATCTTCTCCTGCCTTTCAGCCTTTGGACTGATGTGTGTTCTTAAAGAAACATCAGAGAGATTTAAGGCCAGAGGCAATGAAAACCCTTTGAGAGTATCTGGAATTAGTATCCCAATACCAAATGAAGACTGGTATATCAATACTACAGATCATTTTACCCTTTCCTTGGGATAAGGCAAACTTTACAATGTCTTCCAAATTTCCCAGTAGAAGCAAGTCTTTGTTAATCACTGTGGTAAATTACTTGGAGGGATAGACAATAGACATTTATCTCTACTATTCAGCTGATATTCAAGTCTCACATTCAAATCCAGTTTCTGTATTATTGAGGCATTGATTTGAGTTCAATCTTCTTAATTTTGACCAGAAGTGGTGTCAGAGACAGTGTTGTTATTTTTGTTCCTTCTTCCGCATTTACCCTTCTCAATTTCTTTTGCTTAATTTCATATAATTTACTTAATCATTTAGAATGGCTTGTGGCATACATCTTTTTCAGCCTTTTTGATGGTGCAGCTTCAATCCAGGATTTCTATATGGTAGTCAAGTGTTTTACCCCTGACTGCAATCTCAGTCCTTAGTCTCAATTCTTAAAACTCACTACTCTTTCTTTGATACCATCTATAGAGTAAATCTAAGTGTTCACACAAATTTGCTTTGACATTTGGCATTGTTTTATAAATAACAAAGATGCTATAAATCAAAGATTCAATAATGAAAGCCCTTAGATATTGAAACAGTAGGAAGCTAAAGAGATAAATAGAAAAGATAAGTTAGGCCTGGGGGTATAGATCAATGGTAAAGTACTTGTATAGCATTCACAGGGACTATCTGAAGGCTGAAACAACAAACAAACAAACAAAAAAACCACAAAACAAAAAATGAATTGTATCATAACAGAATCTAATTTCTCTGAAGATGATTAGACCCCCAGTGGAAGTGATAACTTACAAAAACTGGCTTTAAAGGGCAATGGACTTTTTCTAGAAGCTGGTACCTATACAAGGTCGATTGCATGCTGTATAAAACTTCCAAGGAATTCTAGGCAGAAAGAAATATTACTTCTTCATTCTTCCTACTTCTAAGTCTTGAGGACCTATATCTACCAGAAACAAGCAGGAAATGCTAACAAAGGAACCTGGGAAATATAGTTCTCTCTGTTAATGGCAAAATCAAGCACAGAACCAGTGATACTAACCCGAGCTAAGAGACTGTAGCAGCCATGAAAGCACACCCAGGCTTCAGGAGTATACTTAATTTCAAGTTTCTGCATTCTGATATATACCACTATGCTTCCTTCAAGGCAACACCCTTCACATGAACTGCTCTGAGCAAATGGAAGCATGTAAGTATGTATCAAGGAAGATATGATAGCTCTATTCCTAAGAATGAGTACCTCTTCCGATAGGCAAATTTAGCTTGGGAACATCCCATTGGTTTGAGAAAATATTCTTAGAGATGCATTACGGTCAAGGACCCTGGACATTGCAGATTTGAGTAAGTTTAAAAGTCAGTATACAAAAAGATTAGCCTATGCTAATATGTGATCCCAATGAAACACAAGTTCACTGTTTTGATATCTGGTACCCAGGCCCGTGGTCCACTCAACTTCTTTTTTATTTTTTTATTTTTTTATTTTTATTTTTTTTAATTTATTTTACAACACCATTCAGTTCAACATAATAGCCACAGATTCCCCTGTTCTCCCCTTCTCGCCCCCCTCCCCCTCTCCCCAGCCCAACCCCCATTCCCACCTCCTCCAGATGAAGGTCTCCCCCGAGGACCGGGGTCGACCTGGTAGACTCAGTCCAGGCAGGTCCAGTCCCCCCCTCCCAGACCGAGCCAAGCGTCCCTGCATAAGTCCCAGGATTCAAACAGCCAACTCATGCAACAAGCCCAGGACCCAGCACCAACACACAGCTGCCTCCCAAACAGATCAAGCCAAATGACTGTCTCACCCATTCAGGGGGCCTGATCCAGTTGGGGGCCCCTCAGCCTTTGGTTCATAGATCCTGTGCTTCCATTCATTTGGTTATTTGTACTCAGCAGAGAAAAACAATGACATCATACGGTTTGCAGGCAAATGGATGGATCTAGAAAAAATCATCCTGAGTGAGGTAACCCAGACTCAGAAAGACAAATATGGTATGTACTCACTCATAGGAAGATGCTAGATGTGGAACAAGGATGACTGGACTGCTACTCACATCACCAGTGAGGCTACCTGGAAAACGGGACCCCTAAAAAGACACGGAGAAATGGATGAGATCTACATGAACAGCCTGGTCATGAGTGGGAACAATGAAGAGCGACGGTCGAGGGAAAGAGAGTGGGAGATCCTAGCTGGATCAAGAAAAGAGAGGGAGAACAAGGAATACGAGACCATGGTAAATGAAGACCACATGAGAAGGGGAGGAAGCAGAGAGCTAGGGAGGCCCACGGAGATCCACAAAGATACCCCCGCAAAAGACTGCTGGCAATGGTCGAGAGACGGCAGGAACTGACCTACTCTGGTGATGGGATGGCCAGACACCTTGATAGTTGTGCCATAAACCCCATCCAAGGACTGAGGAATCTGGATGCAGACATCCACGACTGGGCCCCTGGTGGAGCACTGGGAGTCTAATTAGTGAGAAAGAAGGGGGTTTATATAAGCGAGAATTGTTGAATCCAGTCAACTTCTTATGCAGTTCTGCTGGGTACAGCCACTAGGAAACCTAGTGGGCTCCAACAGGCATCTATGCTAGGATATGGCAGGCTTGATCTTGTGTATGCAGGTCTTGTGCAGGTAAACACAGCTACTGTGATTTCATGATTGTGATAGTCATGTGATATCTAGAAGATAGCAATTCACAGCACTCCTCCCTATCTTCTGGTGTTTACTTTTTCTCTGCTTCCTCTCCTGTGATGGGGGAACAGAGTGAGCACCTAGTACAGATGTCCTATTTAAGGCTGAACACTGAGTCTACTATTCTCAGCATTTTGATAAATTATGTATCTCTTCATTGAGCACTTCTCCCTGTACAAAGAAGCTTCTCTGGCTGAGAAAAAGAGTAGTTCAGGTCCATGAGTATAATCATAAATATTTAGAAGGAACTTTCACAGAACGAACAGTTAGAAAACTAACAACACCAAGTTCTACCCTAGATTCTATAAACTCCACTCTGGACTTTGGACTAGGATTATAGTACAATGCTTTAAGTTCTCTCCCATGAAACAAGCCTCAAATCTAATTAGAAAGTGGTTAGTTACTCATGAGAGTCATGACACTATTGTCCAAAAGGGACATCTTACCTGGTATGCAAAAAAAGTTCTCTAAGTTTATTTCCAAGTATTTTTTCTTTAGAGGCTATTGTGAATAGTATTTCCTTCCTGATTTCTTCTCCAGTCAGTCTTTGGTGTGTAGATGGCTACTTAATTTTGTGCGTTAATTTTGCATCCTGACACTTTGCTGAAATTGTCAGCACTAATATATTTTTGTGGGCTCCATTGGATCACTTATATACAGAACCATATCCAAATAGGGAAACCTTACCTATTTTTTCCTGTTTATACCCTTTTTAAATTTTCTTTCCCTTGTCTTGTCTCCTGTTAAGATTTCAATGGCTATTTGGAATGGGGTGGAAAAACTGGATTCACTTGCTTTGTTGATGATCTTAGTGGGAACTCTGAGTTATTCTCTATTTATTACAATATTGGCTATAGGATTGTCATGTACAGCCTTTATTAGTTTGAGATATGCTAACCTCATTTCTAGCCTATCCATGTCTTTTACCATAGAGGGGTAGTGTCAAAGTATTTGTATGTGTCCATAGAATTTCAGTCTTTGAACCTATGTGGTGGATAACTACTGGTACTGTCCAACCTGTTTCTGAGTGCTGTTATGACAGGTATGTGTCACCACTCCCAGTATCATTGGGTCTTAAAATCAGAAAAAACTAATTCAATTTTAGAGAATCAGAAAGATGGTCTCATTATTAGGGGCTCTATTCAGTGTTACTGGATTTCAGGCAGAAAAAAAAGGCCATAAACCAAATGAAATAAATGAGCTCTTAGACCTGTTTTCAATCAAACAAATTCCCCAGAGCTTTAAGGAAAGAATTGAGTGCAGTCAACACTTGGATCTTTGGAAAATGTATCCAGCGTCAGTCATATGTACACACACACACACACACACACACACACACACCATTGTAATACAATTTGATTTTGTTGATTAAGCCCCAAATTAAAGTAATCTGTTACAGTAGCAATTACAAAAAAAAGTTGCAGGATTTTCAACCCATTATATTAAAATTGCAGGAAAAGTTTTGATCACATCTTTGTTTCATGTATTCTTTTGTGCTCAAACTCTCTTTAGACTTTAGTATTTTGAAAACCAATACTTATAGGAAGGTTTTGTTCATGATGTAATGGAGCCCAAGCTCACTCACTATATGGTTCTTTCACTGTGTCTTAAAGCAGTCAAATAATTCTGATGTTTAAACTTCAAATTTCAGAACATTATATCAGGAGGGAGTCAAATGGAAAAATGCCCTAGATTTAAAAATGGAACACGGCCCAGATGGATTCATCGAAAGGTTGCACTTCTCTGCTTGGAGCACAGACACAGATTGTTAACTAGATGTAAGGGAGCCATTCAATTGAAGTTCAAAAATGCAAAAAAAAAAAAAAAAAAAAAAAAATAACACTTTCAGTTTAATTCTCTTGAAAGCAGGAAATTGTTCTTTAAGTAACTGAAATAACATGAGCCTAGGGAGGAAAAGTTAATTGTGCAGCTGCATTCGGTGTAGTGTCACATTAAAAAGAGCAGAAACGGCTAAAAGACGACCTCATAATATTTTGAGATCTGAAGATGGAAGGCTGGCTACAGAGTGATGTAGGTTACAGTATCATGTATAAATGAATTAATTAGATGAAGCAGTGAGAAGAAATTAGCAAAAGATGAAAGATACAGCTTAACCTTCACAATGAGAATGCTCAAATGAAAGAATTTTACATGTGATTGTAATAATGATAACAATGAAAATTACTGTCTCCATCCTCACATGTATCCTGAGCAGCACAAAGAAAACTTAGCTATAACATATTATAATTATCAGTGTGAAAAGGAGGCAAAGTAACAGAGAAATTAAATATTCAAAATATATTCATAACAGTTGATCCCTTTTAATTCTCTTTAAAACTGTAATCTTCATTAGAATATCTGTTGAGGTCTTACTCAGTACATGCTTAGGCAGTTATGTTGTTGAGATATTATGGGTGTAGCTTTTGATGTGTCTAACCCATGTAGGAGACCTCAACTCTCCAAAAAGAGGTACCAAGGGATGCTGAGAGTGGGAGAATTAATCTTCCCACAGGAAGAGCACAGTAGTTGGTTACCAAATACTAAATGGTCTGCCTTGCAAATATATATATATATATATATATATATATATATATATATATATATATACAAATACACACACACACACACATATATATGTATAAGGGTTGAGAACTTTGTATTTGTGTGATTTTGTAATACATATATATGTATATATGTGTGTGTATGTGTGTGTGTATGTGTGTGTTGTTGTTGTGTGTTTTGTGTGTGTGTGTGTTGTGTGTGTGTTGTGTTGTGTGTGTGTGTGTGTGTGCGTGTGTGTGTGCGTGTGTGTGTGCGTGTGTGTGTGTGTGTGTGTGTGTGCGTGTGTGTGTGTGTGTGTGTGTGTGTGTGTGTGTGTGTAATACAACAATTAATGAAACTGAAGGATAGAAAGGAGGGCTATGTAGGAGGTTTTGGGGAGAAGAAAGGAAGGTGGGAATGATGTACTTATAATCCCAAAAAGTAAAAGAAAAGTAATATTATATAACATGATTATATAAAAATGATGGTCTTGGCCATAAGTTACCACTTCAAGAAAATATTATTATATGCATGTTAGTGTGTTAACTATCATCAACAGCCACTTATCTACTCCATAGCACAAAGTTTCTGAAAATATTTTCTTAAGGTGGACATGGCAGTTAAGGGCTATATTTGGAATACATAGAAAATGTAGATAGGATAATCAGGAGTTAAAAATAAAGTTGTGTTATAGGATGCTCAGTGTCAAATCATTTATACACACATATATATATGTATATGATATATTTAGTATTATACTAGTAACCATATATATTCATATTCAAAGTTAGTTGTTTATCAGGCTTTAGAAGAGATCAACTCGTTGTCATCAGGAATTAAAATATAAGATTTAGCTTTCTACTTTTCTCTCCATAATGGCCAGTTTTTCTTATTCATTTACACATGTGAAATTTTCCACTTTGTATAAGATTTTGCTTTTCATTTTTCTTTCTTAGTCTTCTCATTCTTGCTATATTCTCTTTCTTTCTTTCTTTTTTTTTTTTTTTTTTTTTTTCTTTTTTTCTTTCTTTCTTTCTTTTTTTTTTTTTTTTTTTTTTGGTTTTTTGAGACAGGGTTTCTCTGTGTAGCTTTGTGCCCTTCCTAGAACTCACTTGGTATCCCAGGCTGGCCTCGAACTCACAGAGATCTGCCTGGCTCTGCCTCCTGAGTGCTGGATTAAAGGCGTGTGCCACCACCGCTCGGCTCATTCTTGCTATATTCTTCTCTCTTCTTATCTTTCTCCTCTACAGTATTTAAACACACACTGTATGTTCAACATGATCGCCAGAGGTCATAATGAATAGAACTGTCAGTGAACAAACATCCTCCAGTAAAGAAAGCCCAATAAAAGTGAAAGATGCAAAGAAAACTAAAATGTGCAAGAGGAGGTAGTATGAAAACATGGTTGAGAGATAGGACACTCAAGGGTACCAGGACTGTTTTGTCAGAGAGGTGGCAATTTAGCAAGCAAGACATTTCTCAGGATATGCCAAAATAGGTGTCTTAATGTCTTTTTTGACTGTGACAGGAGGATTCTTGGCTTACTGAAATTGCTTTATTTTGTATTTCAAAAAAAGTATTCACTCAGAGCATCTAACCTAGAGTCTTTCACATCCCAGACTGCAGATTTATCACTGAGCTGCCCTCTCATTCAATTTTATATATTTATTTGTTTGTTTATGTCTTTCAGTCTATCTACTGCTTGTTGTGTAGTCCCCAGAGTCTCACAGAAATCACACACACACACATACACACACACACACACACACACACACACACACACAGGACCATAAAACCTCAATATTAAATACACACACACACAAGTGGGACCATAAAAATTCAATATTAAATGCACACACACAAGTGGGACCATAAAAATTCAATATTAAATGCACACACACACACACACACACACACACACACACACATTTAGAATGCAATAGGACTAGACACGAAATCTACTGAAAAACATTTCCATAATCTTTTTTCTTTTTATCATTGCTTTCCTGGCCTGTTTCTTCTAGCAGAACAAGAAATTTTGATACTGAGGTCGTGGTTAGTGACTCACATACTTTCTAGTTTTCTAAGAAAAAAATTGAATCAAACTTAACTCAGCTTAGCATTTTGAAGTGATTAAGACAGCATAATATTAGATAATACACATAAAACTTTCAGCACAATATTTCATAACTGTTAGATATTAACTAGAAGTTAAATAGAAAATTCTGTACTTTATGGTTTATAGAACACATTTTAAAGGAAAGGAGAACTAGCTGTTTGGAATCAGATTTTGAATACAATATCTCACCATGTGCCTTATTTTAAACTGAAGGGAAGTTCTGCATTCTTGAAACATCTACATTTACCCCTGCTCATTATGGTGTCAAAACATAAAGTCTTTATCTAAAGCCCTTGGCAATTGAGAAAGGATGAAATTTAATGTATTTTTAAGACCTGAGTAGGTTAGAAAAAGACTAAAACTTGATATAATACAGAATATTGACTGAAATTGCCCAAATAAAGAATAGTTTTAGATAAAATGGTGGAAAAAACAAAGCTATAAATTATTAAGTGATTAGAAACCAATAGACAGTAATTGAGGAAATCTAACAGGAGATTTTATGTAATGTGATTCAGGGTTCACACTTTTTCTTAGACAGAAATGAAGTTCTTTGCCTCAGAACTTGGAAAGGTTTTTGACCTGCAAGGTTTTTTAACTCCTACTCTAGCTGGACAAGCTACAAATTTTATCTGTGATTCAGTTCTGAATTATTAAGTTGGAATTGCTAACACATGATTATTCAGAAGAGCTGTAAGACTCCACATAAAATGTTTGTGACTTCCACTTTCAGATGCGAAAGATTGTGTACCTATGCCACTTTTCTAGCTGAAAATATTTCCTTTTTGCATTTCAATAAAGATCTGATTATTTTATCACACTTTCACTGATATTAAAATTTTAGATACACTCACTTATTTTCATGATTACTGATTTTATTCTTAGACATTTTGATATTGATATTGTCACTAAATTATTTCCCAATTGTTTCCATTTGCCATAAGGACTATATAGAAGTAAAAGGGATTAATTACCATCTTACAGGTGAAATTTCTGCCTCTGCTTCGTTGTGCACTAAAGCTTCTTAGCTCTCTCCTACTAATAACTTGACTCCAATTTGTTGTAGCTTTCAAACAATTGTTAATTTTGTCTTTACTGCCTCTCAAGCTTCCTACTTTTCTCGCCTAAGGTCTATATTTTTTTTTAATTCTCCCTGAAAACACCTGTTTTTAAATCAATAAAGTTAAAATTGTACATAAATTACTCTACTTATCAACTATCTGTGTATTTTCCTTTAGTTTTACAAATGAACCTGGTACAACATCATACTTTGATACATACATACAAAGCATAACCATTAAATTTGGTTAATTAGTTTCTTCAGTTATTGATAGATATGTAAAAACATATTTAGTCATGTGGTAGAGTGTAATATTTTATCAAGGGTGTATAACATGTACTTATAGTTAGGAAAATTAACATTCCCATCCTTTTTTCATTATTTGTGTTTAGAACCTTGATATACTTTGTTCCAATAAAATACAGCACATATTGGGCTATAGTGAACTATAGTTAGCACACTGTAAGTGGAGGTGAAGCTTTCTGTCCCATATGCTCAATTGCTTCCCAGCAGTTGCTTCCCAAATTACTACTTAGAAGCTTATATTAATTATAAATACTTGGCCGATGGCTCAGGCTTATTTAAATTAACCCAAATTCTCTATCTATGCTTAGCCATGTGTGTTGTGGCTAGTTACCTCATTTTCTACATGGTTTGCTTCCTTTGCAGCTGGCTGGCATCTGCCCCGACTCCACCCTTCTTCATCTCTGTCTTCAGTTTGATTGTACCACCTAACCTCATCTTGCCTCACCATTGGTCATACAGCTTTATTATCAATCAATGAGAATAACACATATTTACAGAGTACAGAAGGGTCGTCCCATAGCAGCACACTATGAACATATCCATAATTATTGCTGCTGAATTCACAATAGTAATGATAGCAAATCAATCTATTGATATTTACATATTTTTACCTGCTTTAACCCCAATTTCTGATTACATATAATTTTGTGAATACTAAGCAATACTTTTATTATATTGATTACAGAAATACCTCAATATTTTACTAATAATTATCATAAATTTATGTCCAAATATAAGAAACTTGAATAACACGTGGAGACAATTCTGTATTTATGGAACATAAAAAACTGTGAAACACAAATCACCTTCATGTTACAGATTCTTAAAAGCACTGGAATTAGGGGCAGATAGTAAATATGAAAGACACATATGTATAACCCCAAATATCCATCATCATCTACCTATTTATGTACCTATCATTGTTCTATCTCTCTATACACATGTTCATCCACAGATACACACACACACCACCACCACCACTATTTTGCTTATTTTACAAAACAATGATTTCCAGGAACAATGATACTATGTACTGCATAACTAAAATTGTCTGAATTGTTCTTGGAATAGAAGCTCTGTTCTTTTGCCTCAGTCGCTTCATCCCCTACTTTCTTAAGGGAGGGTAGAAATTGAAGAGGAAATCAAGGCAAAGATGTTACAGGGTATTATAAGATGTATTCTGATTCTGACATTTAAATTTTTATTTCTTTCCCTTTTTTTTAATAATACAATTACATTATTTTCCCTTCCCTCCCCAAATCCAAACTCTCTCAAATACACCTTCTTTCTCTTTTTCAAATTTATGTCCTCTTTTTTCATTAATTTTTATTATATACCTATGAGGAATCATGCTTAGTAATGAAAATCTAAACTACTACCTGGGGCTAGTGAAATCGTGAATCTTAGAGGTGAATCTAAACCTACCACTTTACTTGACCAGAATATTCCTAACTACATTATAAGTATTTGTCCTTATACCCATAAATAACTGTAATCCTTGCCCTGTATCATGATAACTTCTCTTTGTGACAGAAGGAGACCATCACAGGAAACAAACAAAAAAAAAACAATTAAAATTCAGTTGTAGATACAGTCCCAAAGGATAAATTTATGATATAACTCCATCAACTAAGGCTTAGGAATCGTGCATAAGAGGGGGAAGAATGATTTTTAAAAAACCTGAGAATAGGTAGGGTAATTGTGTTTTTTTATGCTTTCATGCAAACACTAGCACTTATTTATTCCATTCTCCTGTTTGCTTTGCAGATAATAAGTTTGCAATAACATGTGGGGTCTTGCCCCACCAGGAACTTAGATCACCTCTAAAGAGGTAGCCTGGAACCTAGGAAAGGTAAGTGCACCTCTCTCCTGTTTTCCATCCTTCCTCTTACCTAGAGACTATAGACACAGCAGGGAGTCAAGTCAAGCAAGCACTCGTTTATTGATAGGCAGTAAGCCTCTTTTATAGCAAAAATCCCCAGAAGCCTAGGAGGGGGTGGAAGGAACCAATTAATTGTTTTAAAGGTCACCCTATACTCATTTCCTTGTTTACAAGCTGTTTATGCACTGACATCATCTCCCGATCTTTGTATCTTATCTCTGCATAAACAACTTGAGCTAACTTCCTCTCAGCACCATCTTAGTAGCTCATGCATGCCCCACAATGACTAATTGTGGAAATACTGAAGCCAATCAATGTGTATTGAAATGGTTTTCACCAAGATTTTTTGTGAAGAGCAAAAACTATAGTGATAATATGACAGATTGGAAAGAGAATCAATAGATGAATTTCCAATACTCAAATTCACAACATGTGAGAATCATAAGAAGAGAATGATGATATGTTTAGATGATTTTGCCCCTAAGTTAGGGACCCTTGTAGGAAGATCAGAAATGTTAAGAACTTAATATTTCTATGTCGATTTTGAAATGATGCAGAGGGGATGTTGAAATGTCTTAATGGCATAAAGAAATGACTTCAGTCTTTAGAAAAAAGTTGTAAAGTCTAGGAAAAATGGGAGATATGCCAAAGAAATATGGATGAAGGTAATATAGATAAGAATGAAAAGAAGAAATCAGGAAATTAGCAGCACTGTCAGAACAATGACAAAACCTGAAAATTATTGTGAGAGAATATCTATTAGAGGTTTCCAGAAGGGCAAATTATTGAACTATATGATAAAATCAATTCTAAATATATTTATTGTATATAAGAACATGGAGACAATTGGTCAAAGTGACTTTTTATATTTTTTAATGTTTTGATTATAATATAATTACAACACATCTTCCTTCCACTTCCTCCCTCCAAGTCCTCCAATATACCTCTCTTCACTCTGGTTCAAATTCATGTCCTCTCTTTTCACTAATTGTTATTGCCTGCATATATGAATGCGAGTATTTACAAAATACATATTTGTATGTATTTGTGGATTGTATGTTGATATCCCTGGCTACTAGAAAGACTGAGATTGTGGGGTCATTGAGCACACCAGTTCAAGAGCAGTTTGGGACGCCAAGCAAAACTCTACTTCAAAAGCAACAAAGCAGATTCATATATGTGCAGAATTATAACTATATATACATATGTGGTTACCTATATAATAAGCAGAGCACAAAATATACATCATAATTTATACAATAGCATTCTAGAATTACTGGTAAGTCAATTCTTCCTTTGTTACTAATAATTTCACAAAGTTGTAGGTGTTAAGAGTTGGTAACAGGATTCTATATTGCTATGCCTATGATGGTTTTGATGCATCAATACAATAGAGGCTGGGAAGAAGCACACAATATTTTCCTGTTGCTTCAAATTATATCCATGCCTAGATATTTCCATTATTAATATGATTATACAAAGAAAAAGAATGCCTATCACTTTCAGCCTAGGGAAGATTCAAAAATGACAAAAAGATAGTTGTATTATTCATGTATAAGAAAAAAGAGGCTTTGAACAATTCCTATTATAAGAAAAAGTAATAAATGTTCAGCTATGTATGTCTGTGTTTTCAAAATAACTCAATATAATGTGAATCTGCTGTAATAAGAGAAGAAATGTAGAATGGTAAGACAAACAATTTATGATAAAATTCTGGCCAAGAGTCAGACTGAAATGTACTAAGTATAAATGAGTTAGGGGGATATTGCAATTGATTTGAATTAATTTTCAAGAACACTTTGTAATTTAAGGAACAATTCAATTAACATGGAAGAAAATGATGTAAAGGAAAAATAACAGCCAACCAGGAGTGAACAGGGCAAAGGTATGAAGTTCACAAGGATAGAGAGCTCTCATGGATGAAGATGGGGATAATTGCTGCTCCCAAGAGAAACATCGGAGTACAGTGAAATGGAATCTATGGAAAAAATACAACTGAAAAAAATAACAAAAAAAGTGGCATTCCTGTAGATTGAAAGAGTTCAACAGGATTCCAGGAAAGATTAACAGATGTATCTCAAAGTCTGTGTAAGTTAGATTGACCTTTTAAAGTATTTTTAAGCAGAACAATAATTTTACTCAAAAAATATCAAGTTTCAACAGGAAAATAAAAACAGAAATATTCAAAATTTAATAAAATATAATGCTTTATTTAACATTCTCATTTAAAATATAAAGTGATGGAAGACTTGAGACAGTAATTTACACGTATTACCTTTTGTTGATGTTGTCATTTCCATTAATCCCAGCACTTGGGAGGCAGAGGCAGGCAGATCTCTGTGAGTTCAAGGCCAGCCTGGTCTACAAGAAAAGAATCTAACTTTCAAACATCATAAAAGACAATTTAAGACCTCAAAAAATGGTAATATAAGCCATTTTGTGGATAATTTTAAATCATCTAGAAATATAAGAAAGCAAGTCACTACTATTAATTCAAAAATTATACCAAAAAATACAGTACTAATGTCCCTATTCTCTCTATTATATTAGTGATTTTTTACCCAACATTATACCTCAACTGAATACTAGTTTTCCATTATCTTGTGGATCCTCTTGGTTTTCAACAAAGAGAATATCCTATTGTCTTTTGAAAATTGAGTATATTTTCATTTTATGTCTTCATTATACCTGCATTCACATCTAGTACACAAGGATTATATAACAAACCTGAACACAGATTATTTCCCATAAGGAACTGATACCCATTACTTTCTCTTTCTTTATCTGAAGGCTTTATATCAGTGGAGAGACATTTCATTTAAAGAAAAAAAATTCATACAATATATTTTAATTGTATTTTCCTTCTTCTAACTCCTCCCAGATCCTTTCCACCTCCCTAGTCACTCAACCTTATGCTCCTTCTACCTTTCTTCCAAAAAGAAAAAGAAAAAAGAAAGAGACAACAAAATCTCACACAATAAAGAATCAAAACAAACAAGTAAAAGGCCAATAAGACAAAAAATGTCAAAAACAAAGCCAAGTGAAACAAAAAGTCCACATTACCATTGAGTTCATTTTGTTGGTCAATTAATTCCTCCTAGGCCTAGGGCCCAGGAGAATGGTTGATATAACCAGTAGGACTCCATTTATCAGTTACAAGGAAATGCCATTATCTATCTATCCATCTTTGAATATCTTTTGTCTAATTAATCTTTTGATTTTTCCCCACTTTTGAACTCAAACACTCACCAAATTAATTTATCTATGTTACTGGCAAGTTTCCTCTTAAATGACATTGCACTTTTAGGAAATAATATTCAAAAGCATAATTAACGTGTTCTCTCAAAAATACACATATGAAGTTTCTTACTCTTTTTAATGGCTTTTGCTATTGTAACACAAAATATGTATTATAATAGTACTAATCAGCAACTAAAAGTTTTATAAAAGTATGAAAAGATTTAAGAATATTTTAAGAATATAATTTAATTTTATGCACATTATAAATAATATATGCATAGATTTTCAAAAAAAATTTATAGATATATGTAAATTTATTCACATCTATTTTTCTTATGTTCAAATTACTTGTCATCTGTCTATACAGATGCTGATATTTCTATATGGATATATTTTAATATTATAAAACTCTTCTTTTCTTAATTAAATAGTTGTCATTTTTCTCATTTATATATCCATGTACTCTTCAAATTATCTATAATTTGTTCATTCAATTGTTTTATAATAATATTTGTATTCATATATGAATAATGAACTAAATATAACCAATATGTGACTTACATTTTTCATCTAATAGTTGATTATGAATACTCCTACATTTCTTCATAAACAACTAAAAGTGAAATGGCAAGATATACCAATATTAGATCCTGTGGGATTCTGCCTGATTTAATCCCTGATTCTTTGTACCAAGT
Organism: Peromyscus leucopus; assembly: GCF_004664715.2. Taxonomy (NCBI): domain Eukaryota; kingdom Metazoa; phylum Chordata; class Mammalia; order Rodentia; family Cricetidae; genus Peromyscus; species Peromyscus leucopus. The sequence goes on from NC_051068.1 coordinate 85,536,524, forward strand.
AAATGTCAGCAAACTCTGCTTTGCCAGATGTGAGGCATTTATTCATGAATATTTGTTCATTTGACAATATTAGCTTTGGCTTAAGTCAAATGTTACGTATAGGGAAAGGGGAAAACATTGATATTTGATATCTTCTCACCTATATAATGTCCCTTCTCGGTCTCTGTCCCTGTCTGGACCACTGTGTGTGTATGTGTGTGTGTGTGTGTGTGTGTGTGTGTGTGTGTGTCTGTCTGTCTATCTGTCTCTATCTCTGTCTCTGTCTCTCTCTGTCTCTCTCTCTCTCTCTCTCTCTCTCTTTCACACACACACACACACACACACACACACACACACACAAACACAAACAAACACACACTTTTCTCTGCTTACTTTATATCCATCACTTTTTTTGCTGGTTCCTCCTCAAAATTTATTCTACAATTTAATACCTAATGTATTCTACTACATAATTAGCAATGTGTTGTCACAATATGCAAATGTGACATGCCATGAGATTTCTAGATTCAGTTAAGTTTTATGATCATTGCTAAGAGATTAGGGATATTAAATATTTCTTCCCTTGTTTCTTTGCCCTACTTCCAACCTGTCCTCCACAGAAAGTTCAAGAAAAGTACTTTATGATTAAACATTCCTCTGTCATTTAGTGATGCTATAACCAACAATTAGTTGCATCCTTTTTATTAAGTGGGCATGGTAATTTTTACCTCATAGGATCTTGAGACTATCAAAAGGGGTGACACATATAAAGCAACCACAAAGTTAATATCAAAACATTAATAAAAGGGAGCTTCTTTTACCCTTTCTATAAATAATGTACTTTATGAAGAACAGTTTACCCCATGGAACAATTTCTAGACCTGGTCTTAGCTACAACATTATGAAATTGGCATCCTCATTAACTAACACATTATTTCTCAGAGATATGAAAGATATAAAAGATGGTTTATATAAAGAATGTTGTTAAAATGTATCAGGGGCTTTTATTATTATTTTATGCAATGAATGAAAGTAGCTCCTTCTACTAAAAAAGAACTACATAACTGCTGTATCTGTGAATCTGGTAAGTTAAGTGCAATAGATATTTTTTCAGGTCCTATGCCTAACATGTTTTCATCCATGTTTAGAAAACACACTCACTTGGGAAATTCATAGGGATCAACTACCTTTATTCATGTCCAGAGCCTAATATTGACAAGGCAACATAAAGTCAAAGTCAAAATCAGCAAACTAGTCAGGACTTCCTTTAGTCATCTGGTCTCTGTGTCTTTTCAATTCTGAGTTTTCTAAAGCGTTTAAGATTTTGCAATTTATGTTCCCTCAGTTTATCAATAGCTCATTGATAAATATTTCTACCCACTTTTCACATTGTACCAACCTGGTTTCTCATCAATTGATAATTTCTCAATGATTTATTAAACATTATTTCCTCCTTGGGTTATTTATTTTAGTCTACCTACCAGGTCATTATCTTTTAGCAAGAACTTAAGTTCTTCAAGTATCTACCCATTTATTCAAAAAGACCATAAAAGAATATATTGATATCACTATAACTTAATCATGAAAAATATTTTGTGAAATTATATCTTTTCTAGCTTCATTTTGTAAGTATTGCATAAATGTGTGTATATGACATATACATATTTATGCAATTATAATTTTTAAAACCATTTTTTTCTCTTTTATAAACATCTAAGCATGTTTTTTAAGTACCAACACAAATTACCAAAAATTCAAAGAGTTGATGTGATTCATGATATCTTAATCTTGTAGATTTGTCGTGGTCACTTACATTGCATAGAAAAATGAACATTTCTTTTGCAAACTTATAGTACAATCTCATATCCAACTGTGCTGAATTGTGTGTTCTATAACCTAAGGGGGATATGTTTCTGACTGCAGCCTGGATGGCAGAATACATCACTCTAAGGACTTTAGGAAAGGTTTTCTTTCTGCTCTCTTCCCACAGGAGTTCACATTTTCTGTTTTCTCTCTGGAATTGAGTTTGGTGACAAGCACATATTGAAAGTCTCTGAGAAATGCCACTGGAGGTGCTTAGCTGCATTCAGATGCAGAGTGGCATTTGCAGTCACAGTCTTGTGATTGCCTCTTTTGCATTAGAAATCTTAATCAGGTGACACCATAGGATAGTTGGAAAAGGAACTACTTACATATTATTTTTCACCAGTAAAGGACATATCTTATTTTTGGATCAAATGTAAATGTTAGACAGTGGAATAATTTTTATTTGATTGACATGTCTAAGGTAAGAAAATGGCTAGTTCTGTGTAAGAAATACATGGAACTTATAATTTCCTACAATGGTAACACAATGTAGACTCATTTTACAAATCTTACTTTGCTTCAGACATTGCTCCATGATTCTTCTCAGTTTTTTCCCCATCAATCAGCTAGCATATTTCATATTATAATATTGTAATATTTGTGTGGCAATTTATGAGACAAAATATTGTCAGTTGAATATTATCTATAATCAACGGGTAGAATTTATGATTAATTCTCTATTGTACACATGACACAAATTTTGGTATAAATTGCATGTGATTTAATTAAAATTATGCATTAATCTTTTTATCATTAAATTTGTCTTGAGATCTGAAACAATGGCTCAGTAATTAACAGTCCTTACTAGTCTTCCAGATGACACAAGTTTGGTTCCTAGAACCAGTGTGGGTTGGCTGATAAACACATTTAACTTCAACTCTAAGGGATCTGATATTCTTTTCTGGCTTCTGTGGATGCCTGTACACATATACAACATTCAATCACAGACATACTCACATATATACATAAATAAAAAATAAATCTTAAAAACATTGTCTCAAATCCCAAAACTAATTGATAAATTTGCTGTGAAAGGAAATATATGTAATTTTTTCTCCCATTCACTGGTAACTACAAAGCAATTCATGAAATACTGTGATATTCAGAAAGCAAGTGACTGAATGGGAAAAGTAATAAAAATGTAATCATTGAAACAGTAAGATAAAGAACATGTGATGGAGGTACTTTTTGAAAATATTAAAATGTAAAATATTTCTATTTGGCATGAAGAATTTAAATTCATGTGAAACAATTGGTTTAAATGTCTGCACTATAAGAAATTAAGTTCACCCTTTGGATAAGATGTTTAAGGTTAAATATAATAGAAACATAAATCTTCTCAAGTCTTATTAAAGGAGAAACATCTGTGGCATCTGAGTTAGATTTCTTTCAACCAAAAACTCCCATTCTGAAATGTTAGCATTCTGACACAGTGACAAATGGCTGCAACAAATGCTAAATAGTTAAATGGACAGGTGATGGATGGCCTCATAAGCCTTGCAGGGCAGCCTGTGTAAGATACTAATTGGTTCTGTGGAACTGGTTTTAGTCAATAAATTCACTTGAGATATTTTTGTGTGTTAGACATCTTTAAAGAATGTAAGTACTCTGGGTGACAAACCACTTTCAACACAGTAGACCGCCAACAGCCTTACCACACCCACTGTGCTGCCTCTGCTTTCTTCCACCCATGTCCATAGCCCTCACTGTGTATCCATTCATCATTAGTGCCTGGGTGAGATTCGTCAGGGAGTCTTGCTTTTACAATTCTGCTTCAGAGACTACCTATTTTTTCTCCCAAAAAATGGTTCTTATATTATGAATGCATTCTAATTTTAGCCTTTAAATTACAATGTATATAATCATTTTTCTTTCTTTTAGGATCAACATGAAACGCTATTCATTATCCCAGTATTTGTGCATTATTAGCTATTTGATTTTTATTTATGTATCAATTAATCAATGTGTGTGTGTGTGTGTGTGTGTGTGTGTGTGTGTGTGTGTGCGCGCGCGCGCGCGCGCATGCACATGGAGAGCAGAACTAGCTGTCAGGTATTTTCCTCTTTCACCTAGCAACTTATATTCTTATAAGACAGAGTCTCTTATAGAGCCTAGAGTTCACATACTTTATTAAACTAGATGAAGAAAAACAACAACAACCAAAAATCACCTAAGACAACTGCTCTTTCTGTCTTGTAGTTCTGGACTGACAAGCTCAAACTGTCATGGTTGGGATTATAAACTCACATTGCCATGGCTGGCTATTTATGTGGTTGCTGTAGATCCAGTTAGTTCTTCATTTTTATGAGACAAGTTGCTATTAACTGACCCATGCTGTCAACCCCTAGCCTGTCCAAAATTTCAACAATTTTTTTTTATATTTTTATGTAGTTTGTAAATCATAAATTGTTGTTTAATTTTTTATCTAATTCATTTAATTTTTTTCATTAAGTTTAGTTAAGGGCAAGAATGAAAATGAAAATGAATGGAAAAAAAGAAAAAAGGGAAATTTAGAGGAAAAGAAAAAATAAACGAAATGAAAAAAGACAAATACAACAATGGAAAGAGGAATAAGAAAAAAAGAAGTATTTAATTGGTTAAATGAGATTTAACTGGTTTCCTAGGATGCCACTAAGAAAATGCTAGAGAGATGGCTCAGAGGTTGAGAGCATTGGCTGCTCTTCCAGAGGTCCTGAGTTCAATTCCCAGCACCCACATGGCAGCTCTCAACCATCTATAATGAGATCTGGTGCCCTCTTCTGGCTTGCAGGGACATATGCAGGCAGAACACTACATACTTAATATATAAATAAATAAATAAATCTTACCAAAATAAAAAAAAAAGAGAAAAGAAGAATGTATTTAGATCAATTCTGACATCCTGTTTGTTCTATCTGCATAGTTGCCTGAGACCTGCTACAGTAATATAATTCAGTTCACAATTCTTTGAAGAAAAACTCTTGACTAAAATGCATCTTTTTACAAACACCTAGCTCTTCACAAAGGGGACAGAAAACACTATGTGAGGAAAGGAAAGAGGCTGCAAAAATGAGTGTAAATTAACGCCAGGCCCTCAACTTCATGAATATGGATAGTTCTTTATCAGCTGGTTTAAAAGTCTCATCATCTGAACAATGAAGCATTCATATGCCTGCTGACATGTACATAATATACACACACATATATATGTTTGTGTGTGTTTTTCAATATGTGCATATATTATCTATGGATACATAAATAATACACTGTAAGGGTTTGTCATCATCTTTAATTATTATGCATAATTTTATTATAAGTCTGTCTTGAAACTGTGACAGCTTTCTGGACAATGAGGTTCTTAATGCAGAACTTTGTATTTTTATTTTATTTACTGCCTGGTGAAAATAAAATATAATGGAGGATAGAATACACACACACACACACACATATTTACTTGCATATGTACATAATGTCTTTCAATTTTAAAGATCTCTTTAACTTGTCCATATGTTCCTTCTTTATAAAAACATGAGATTCAGCCAAATCTACACTACCTAAGGAAATAAAAGTTTATCTAATTAGCTTAGTTATTTGTTATAACATATTGAGTTATTCTGTAACACTAATTCCACTGACCTGCATTAACCTGCTTGCTCTTTTGATGTTATAAATGTTCTTAGGAAACCATAGACTTTTTGGCATTAATGAAAATTTGAGTCTAAGAGAACAATTGCACAAATAGCAGAAAATTTACACACTGAAGAGTAAAACAGAGACAAACAATAAAACAAAACCTACCCACTCAAAACAAGTAGCTATGACACTGGCATCAACAAGATCATTGTCAAAATAACAGTGAATCATCCAAGCTCACATATTTTTCAGAATGGTAGTAGAGAGCTTTCTGTTCTCTCATCCTCTGTGCTACAGTGGGGGCAAAAACCGTAGTAGTTCTGGGATTCCTGTATGTGTTCACAACAACAGTGGGGTCACATGAATCTTTACTTGTAAGAAATGCATCTCAACTCATTTTGCCGGTTTTCAGATCTCCATAGATCAGTTGTCAGTCACATGGCTAGATGAATCACAATCTGAAAAAAAAGGAGTATAAAACTTTTCTCATTCAGACAATTGAAGAGACATGGAATAATGAATAAGTGGGACTTTGATATCAAAGTTTTCTTATTTCATTTTAGTCTTTGGGGGTTATCCAATTACGTTTACAAAATAAATCATCCCAGTTCTAGGCTACCAATTTTATCAGTACTATGCAGAGATGCCATTTTGAGCAAAATAATCATGAACATTCAGCAAAGAGCATACACATAATTAGCAGGTAATCACTACTTTGTTTGTTAATCATTTTTATCTCTTTTAATAGAAACAGGCTGATTCTATCAAATGACTTTTCTGCAAAAATTAAGATGGTAGACATTAGTATTCTGGTTGCAATTTTTTGGAGGGGCTGGTTTTCAAGACTGGGTTTCTGTAGTGCAGGCTGGCCTTGTACTCACAGAGATCCTCCTGCCTCTGCCTCCTGAGTGCTGGGATTAAATGCATGTGCCACCAATGCCCTACTTGGTTGCATGCTTTTTAAAGTTAAATCAAATTTTGAATATTGGAATAATCCTTACTTGCTCATAACATATATTTATATAATTTGACTGAACTTACATTTTCCTGGGATGTTTTAATGTATTTGTATGTCAGTCTACCTGTTTATAGTTGTACTTTTCTATAGGTGTTTTATTTTTTTTTCTGATTTTGATGGAACAACATGGATGCCTCAGAATTAGTTTTACACAAGCTCTTAAATTTTATGGAAATGAATGGTAAGAATGAATATTATTGCCTTTAAAATGTTTGCTAGCATGCATTCGAAAAGGCATGTGAGTCTTGGAATTTTTTCATAAGAAGATTTTCAACTCAATTACTTAAGGAGTATTACAATATTCTGTTTGTCCTTTTCATCCACCAGAGCTTTTATAGTTAGTATCTTAAAAGAGCATTTTCTTCTTTGTCTGAACTACTGAATACACAAAAATTTCCATAATGTTCTTTTATCCTCTAATATCTATACCTTTCAAAATTAATTGATCCATAGTGATGACAGAACTGTTTTTCTAATACTAATAGTATATCTTTTCTCATTCCCTTTAAAATAGGCTTGAGTTTTTTAAAAAAATAAATTTTATTACAATTTTCAGATACTTGCTTCCTGATTTTATCTAATATTTTCTTTTCCTTTAATCATTTAGTTTTTTCCATGTCTAGATGTTTTGCTTTTTTGCAGTATTACTGACTTTAGGTATATTTTCTTTTGCTGTTATATTCCTTTAGGAGATGATATGATGCAATTAATTGGTGAGTTAACGTCCTCATGAGTACTTAGTGTGATAACACTCTGCTATAAACTTAACTCCCAGGAAGAGGCTGAGCATTCATTGTTATTGAGTACATTGGGTTTTCCCGTTTCTCTTGATTTCTTTTTTAAGCCATGAATTATGTAGAACAATTTTGTTACTGATGTTGATCTTAAACATTTAAAGATAACTTCTGAAGTCTTTTGTAGGTATATTCTTGTCCAGTATACACAGTTTGTAAGAATTTGGTATTTTAAAATGCATGGTTTATTAATTTATTGTCCAAACACTTTTTTGTCCTATGCTCTCTGTGTATGTGTATTTTTGAGTTGCATATGTTTTTGCTGTTTGTTGAAATATTCTAAAATTCCAAATACATCGTATCATTTGGTTAGTCCATTGTTAGTGATTTTCTGGTCTTTGTTCTATAAATTATTAATGATGGATTTTACAAATATCAAACATATATTATTCAATTGGTTTATCTATTTAATCATATTTTCATATAGTATTTATTACTGAGTTGTCTAGTGCATAAACAAGGATTATTATGTCTTCTTGGTGAATTAACCTTTTATCTCAATGAAATGAAGTTTTCCTTACACTCCTACAATTTGCTCTCAAATTGACAAGTTTTACATTTGTGTAGTTATTTTATCTTTTGCTTAGTTTTCAGATTATTATTCTCCATCCTGTTACTTTTACGCTTTTGTCTTTCTCATCTAAAATATTCTTCTTTGAGTTAAGATATAGACCATTCTCAATAATTTTAAAATGCAATCTGACAATCAATACCCTTAAATTGGGATGCTTATGTCAAGAGCTTGTAAAACTTCCTGTGCCTTTCCCCTACAAGCAATATTATTAAAATGCAGTTATTTTTATATCTTTGGCTGTTTTCATGCTTCAGTGTGTTCTTAGGTGAAAGACCTTACTATTTCTTCCTTGTAAGAAGTGCAAATCACAAATTAGATTGTGTCAGTTATTATCAGATATTTAAGTCTAAAGTCTATTTGTTTTTCTCATTGTCCCTTCTGTTCTCGATTTCTGATTTATGCCTCCTTTCCTGACTTATCTTAGGTCCATTGTGAGTTTTTTTGTTTTGTTTTGTTTTTTATTAAATATAATTTACTAAATTCATGGCTTATTCATTTTATCACAATATCAATGATAATTTTAGAACTGGTGGCATGTTTAAAATTAATATCCTATTTTAATTTGGGAATCAAAATTATGCTAGTAGCAATATCCAGTCACGGTGAAGTAGGCCTATAATCCCAGCACCAGGGAAGCTGAATTTTGATTAAAATGAGATGTAGACCAGATTGAATGCAAAGTAAATGTGAAACCAGCCTGATCTACATCATGAGAACTTGTTTCGAATCAACAACAAAAACAAACAAAATAAGCAAACAAAACAAAACAAAAACCAAAATACTGATGATAATGTAATTCTATTTCTCTCTTCCTGACTTTAAAGGTGCAGTTTCCAAATACTATATTTATGTATGTGAAGTTAAATGTAATAAATATATATAACTAAAAATGATAAAAGATTTCTAAATCACAGACTTTGAAGGAAGATGATAGGATTTCTAGAGGTGTCAATGAACCTCAAAGAGGTTGGAAAAAAACACAGTTCAGATTGACTTCATCAAACTGGATCAAGATTTCAGGGAGTCTGATCCTAAGCAGGTTATTCCCAGCAAATTTAAACATATTATAATTTAGAAAAAGATACCTGGTGTAATCCAATCTCCGTTGTACAAGGAAGTGTGATTACATTAAAACTCAACTCAGGGCACATGTGATTTCTTCTAAGAAGATGGGTGCTAGAGATAGGCTATTTGTGCTAACTTAAGGGCCTAAGGAAGTGTCTGGCCTGGGCTAGGTCATACAGATAGCATAGAGGTCATTTGGGCTATTTGCCAACTCTGGTCCAGTTTCTTGGAACTTGAGGGGGTGGGCCTCTGGGTATACAGATAATGTAAGAGTCATTTAGACTATTAGGTATCTCTGGTCCTGAAAGTTTGGGGAGGGTCATTTAGATTCCTAGCCACTTCTGGTCCTGGTTGTAGGAGCTTGACATGGCCTGGCCCAAGATATAATACACATAATCAGGCTATTAATCACTTCTAAATCCCAGGTTTCTGTATGGAAGAAAAGGTTTTTCATCTTTCCCATTGGAAAGACAATCCTAAGTGTTTAACATTCCTGGTTTCTCTGGAGAGCTGTGGTCACAATGACCTTCATGCTGTGCTCCAAACATAAATATTATATATGTAAATATATAAATATAATATGTAATATGTGTCTATCATACATACATGTGGTATATATATATATATAAATTTATGTGATCTATACATACATATCTATCATATATTCATACAATATGTGATATATATATCATATGTATGTATTAATGCACTAAAACTCTTAACATTTTAAAAATTCTGCAATTAATGTTCAATTGTTCAGTTTTATAAAAATAAAAATGTTATGAATCCTATCAATGTTTTGAAAATGTCATATTGACTCTAAAATTTATATGAAAATTCAGAGCACATGGGACAAATTATGAATACACATGTGTTGACACATCACATGCTCCTCTAAATAAATATTACAGTTAATGGTTTAGTGTATGGGCCTTTTAATTAAAATAAATGAACTTTCAAATATAACTTAAAATTTCATTAATGGTACAAGTTATTAAACATACTTTACTAGAAAAGCTGTATTAAAATTATATATAATGGAAAATTAAAACGAAATCTCATTATTTCAATATGGAAGAATAAGATTGGAGTACATACATTGAATCCACTAATTACCATTCAGCAATGTTAAGTAGATTAGCGAAATAGAATCCAGAAACAAAGAAGCAGACACACACATTGATACAAACGTATATGCTATATATGTGTATATATGGAATGAGTTGTCAACTAAAACACAAAAGCACTTCATGTGCATATAGTGGTAATTTCAACAAATGGTAAGGCAAAATTTAGATATCCTAAGTCAAACACAAATTTTTAAATAAATTGCTTACCCCATAGCAATGTTTAATCAGTTATTTCAGCAACTTGTGACCCAGTCATGTTGACATATAAGCTTCCACAATATGCAGCACAAAATCAACAATTTATTAAGAAATTTAATAGAAATTAGGCTTTGGACACATGCTTATAATGATCCCTGTACTTGGAAGCAGGCCTGTGGTGGGTCAGAAGTTCAAGGTTATCCTGAGCTGAGAATCATGTTCGAAGTTATCATAACTATGAGATCCTGATCCAAAAAAAAAAAAAAAGCAGTAAAAGGATAGCTGATAGTAAGACTGAATGAAAGAGCATAGCAAAATAAGATATTTTTGATTTTTTTTTAATTTAGAAAACATCAAGATCAAATGATAGAAACAATAATTGGAGGCTGTGGATGTGGGGTTCAGAGAGGGATTACTAAGGGGTTGTGAAGAAGCTTATGGGACATGTAACACTTCACTATCTTCATTTTTATACTGGTTTATATATGGCTTACATATATACATTATATATATGTTTTATATATATATATATATATATGAAATACACATATAAAGCTTCTATTTCTACGATTTTAATCTACAGTATCATTGTTTATCAATAACACTGAAGTCCATTCTGACTGTGACGTAGCTTCAGCACTCAGGAACTGCAGCTGAGGTTACCTGCCCAAGAGCAGAAAGACGTGTTCCACAGTCTTGCTCAAGGTGTCTTTCTGACTCTTCTTAGCATCAGTTCTCAACCTGAAAAGACAAAGGATGAATTGAAAGTCACCATCATTTCTGAATCACACAATTCCTGCTTTCCACAACGTAACCCTCCCTTGGTGTCATCTGTCCATTACAAATCATTGTTCTCAACTTGGCACCAGTCTGTCCCGACAGGCTTTATTCTTCCTGGAATCCAGACTGAAGATTTAGGGCCATGGCTTACAACTATGTCTTCAACCTTGAAAGAGAATGAGGTAAATTGGATCGACAGACTGTCCTTAAAGATTTTCATGTCCCTGCAGAGGACATGAAGTTCAGGGACCCAGAGTACTGGGGACAGACACAAAATAATGTCAGCTGCTGTCACACCGGCACATACTAGGCATTAAATAATAATTAAATGGATGAACGAAAATAACATTTGTGCTTATTATTTCAGAGAATTTGATTTTTGACTTGATATCACAAAATATAGAACAAAAGACATGGAACAAATACTTGTCAAGGTAAATAGTAACAAAAGCAGTCATACATTTCTGACTTTTAATTCAGTGCAGGGGTTTCTGAAGAAAATATTTCTGTTACATATTTTTAATGATTTAAAATATTAAGGTTTAAACCCTAAATTTTACACATGGAAGGTATCTTCCTGTCCCTACACTGAGCTAGACATGCCCAGACTGTTTACAATTTTTATTTTTATTTTAAGAAAAGTTACCACTAATAGCCCCATGCTGTCCCTGAATACATCTTATATATTAGGTAGGCACTGAACCTGGCTATCCTTATGTCTCAACTTCTTGGACAGTTACATACAGTTAGAGGCCTTTGTCACCAGATGTAGAAAAGCAAACTGTTTATCAAACACAAGTTACTTTATGTAGCTGAAGTTTTCTCCAGTCCTGCCTGGGCCTACAACTGCTCAGACCCAAATAAACACACAGAGGTTGATATTAATTATGAACTGTATGGCCTAATGTCTCAGGCTTCTTCTTAGCTAGATCTTACATCTTAAATTAACCCAGTTCTATAAATCTGTACCTTGCCACGTGGCTTGTGACTTGTGGCTTACCAGTATCTTTACATCTTGCTTTTCATGGCTGACAGCATCTCCTGACTCAGCCTTCCTCTTCCCTGAATTCTCCTCTCTCCTTGTCTGGCTAGTGGCCAATCAGCACTTTATTTATTAACTAATCAGAGCATTCACAGCGTACAGAGTGATATCCACAACAGCTTTACCTAGAGTATTTATGATTCTTGCATTTCTTATCCAAAGTATTTTTTCTGCCTTACTTTGAGGAAGAAATCAGAGAGAGATGAAATACCTGAAGTCATTTTTCCCATCTCTATGCCATTTCCTATTATTTCATTTTAAACTAGATCACAAAATAATTGCGTTGATATAATTCCTACTTATTGAATGACCATTTTATTTAATCTAACTTTTTATTTTGTTTTTTTGAGACAGGGTTTCTCTGTGTAGTTTTGCGACTTTTCCTGGGGCTCACTTGGTAGCCCAGGCTGGCCTCGAACTCACAGAGATCCGCCTAGTTCTGCCTACCAAGTGCTGGATTTAAGGTGTGCACCACCACTGCCCAGCTAATCTAACTATGATTTATATAACAAGATATTTTCCAGCCTCAAAATTTTCTTATCCACGTGTTCTGATCAAATATTTATTTCTATTTCTTAGGACATATGCATAATAATTTAAAGGGGTATCATTGTAGTCATTGTATCATCATCAATTCAAATGACAAAAAGATATTGTTGTGGAAGATTTGATCATGCTGTGTGAAGATGTGTGTTCTTCCTCACCTATCTAAGAAACCTTCTGATTAGTTTAATAAAGAGCTGAAAGTCCAATAGCTAGGTAGGAGAGGTAGGTGGAACATCTGGTGGAACCAGAGAAACTTGGAGGAAGAGTCAGAAAGGCAAGGATTCACCAACAAGACATGGTGGAAGTTGGCCATACAGTATGGAGGGGAGGTAATGAACCATGTTGCATAAAATAAATTAATATAAATGGGTTAATTTAAAATTTTTCCTTTTATTGGTCCCACTTATCTCCTGTCTCCTTGAATTTGCTCTCTGCCCTTCAACATTCACCCCTCCCCAAATCAAAACCAATCTAAAAAATTAAACTAAACAAAACAAAGACAAAAACAGAAATACAAACAAAAACAGAAAAAAAGAAGAAACTTCTTGTGGAAGCTGTAGTAAGCTGTAGTTCATCCCCTTCACATGATCCAACAGTTCAGAGATGAGGTGGATGTTGGGGTGGGCCAATTCATAGTCCTGGTTCTGGGCATGGGTGGTAGGTGTGTAGGTCAGCTCATTAGCTTTCCTTCATTGTTACTACGTGGGCGAGCTCTCCAGCATTGCCTAGGCTAGCTTACCTGACGTGGCCTTTAGTAAGGAGACAGCCAGTTCTCCTGCTCTAGGGCCCTCAGATCCGGGTACCCCTCATTCTTATCACCAGGGCCAGCTCTACTGTTTTTTTTTTTTTCCAGGCAAGGTACAGGGCCCTCCTGATTGTTGTAGGGGATATGAGGCAGGGGGATGCCAGGTCAGCTCTCCTGCTCTCTCTTCAGGCTGGCTTGTTTTAGGCTCCTACAACATGGTCAGCTCTAGTGTGCTGCCCAGGAGGGAGGCAGGGTTTGGTATAGCTTGTGTGCTGCAGCTGTGTGGGGCAGGGATAGTTCTCTCACTCTCTTGCCTGCCCTAGATGGGGGGCGTGGGATCTTTCCCTCACCTATGCCACCATGGCAGATGAGGGGAGTAGGCAACTGAGGAGGAGGTAGGGTCAGCTCTCCTGCTTTCATATCCTCATGCCTTCACGGTTAGCTTATCCATGTCCATGACCACAGGGTTAGCTCCAGTGTGTGCTTCCCAGGTAAGGGACAAGCCTAAGCTAAGGCCAAGCTCTCATACTTAGTAAGAAGTCTCCAGCTCATTATTTGGGAACTGGGGTCCAAAGATATCCAGTTACAAGATATTGCCACGTACCCTAAGAAATATTAATTGCTAGGAACTCTCAAATTCTAAATAGTCATTTAAGTAAGCATTCCTAACTCTGTGGTTGATGAATCTTGCTCAAACTCTTTATTTCTTGCTTTTATGTCTTGAAGTGCCTAGATTTTGACGATACCCATCTGGAACTGTTTCTCCTGGGTGTTGTATAATAATGTTTTCAAAGAATAAAAACTCAGTAAATAAACATTATCTTCTTTCCAAGCTATCAAAACAGACTGAAAATCAATATTATTGTTCTTTTTAAAGAATACATTATATCTATGCATATACATATTTTAGAAACTGTTTTTTCAAGTGATCAGTTTTATGCATGATAAAGCTCTATAAGAATGGAACTTCAAAATCTAGATTGCATTACTGTGACTCAGAGCAGCAAATAACAACTTTTAGTATGCTATTTTAATCAAAAGTATGTGGAATTTGAAATTTACTATAAAAGAATTATTATTTGGTTAAATAACCATAGAATTTAATTTGATGACAAAGTACAAGCATACGAATGTGTTTTATATAAATTGAAGCTATATCCTGCAGTTTATCAGCTAAACATATACAGGAAATTTAATTACAGCTAAGTTTTCAGATATGCTTCTTCTGTTTCAGTTCTATGATCTAATAGGGGACATATTCCAGAAGCTAAGAGCTTGGCTGTTAAAAAAGACAAGCAGAATTTGTAACTAAGAGACTGAGTGATTCAGTATACTTGTTGAATTTAATAAGATTTTGTGGCTCTGTGGCATAGTTTTCAGATCTCTTAGGAACTGATCTGTAATAAAACTTTTATTTTATTAATATTAAGAATTGTGACCATACACCAAACTGAACAAACATGTTATGTGATTGCCAATACAATATTCTATATTTATTTCCCATAAAATCCAAAGGAATTTGTATCTGGAATATTGAGCTCTAAAGTTTAACTGTTGAATAAGGTTGGGAAAACAGACCAGAAACTGTCTCCATAAGTAAAATAATCATATAGATGTATGTGTTGTGTTCTACTGTTTTTTATTTTGGTTGTTGTTGCTTTTATTTCTTCTATTCACAATTGTGCCTATTGTGCACAGATTCTAAATGTTAAATCATATAACATATGCTATAATCCATTCATGACCAATTTGGCAACTAATGGATACCTGCATTGCAGTAATATGTTAAAATGTAAATTAGTCAAAGCTCTAATAGTGATTTTGTTATCTTGGGTAATCTCTGGTTTCATGGGAAATTGGTAATTTGTCATTCATACCCCCCTTACTGACTATATGAGGTTTATGAAATATAAAATAAATCTATACTTGAGTGACCCCAAAACATAATTTTAGCATAAAATGTAACAAATATAGTTAGGCAGGATTTAATGTCCAGCCTTTGTCTATTGAAAATGATATTTTTCTCAAAAGATAGACATTGATCAGTATTAACTGAAATTTCAAATATATATTATATACTTCCAGAGAAGAAACTGAGTATTAAGTGGAGTGTAGAATATTTTTTTCCACAAAATTCTTTCCCTTTTATACTGTAATTAATATAGGAAAAAAAAAACATTTATACATATAACAGTATATAACATTTTTTAAAAGAAAATAAAGAGTCTTACTATGTACTTCTGGGTGGACTGAAACTCATTATTCAGACCAGGCTAGCCATGAATTCATGGAGCTATGCCAGCCTCTGTCTCCAGAGAGCTGGGTAAAATCATGCATCACTACACCTGATCAACATGTGACTTTAAAAAATAATTCTAGATTAACAAGAATATAATGCTTATTATTATAATTCATTTATTTTGTGGTTTTTTTTTTTGAAACAGGATTTCTCTGTGTAACAGCTCTGGCTGTCCTGGAACTCACTTTGTAGACCAGGCTAGTCTCAAACTAATAGAGCTCCTCCTTCCTTTGTCTCCCCACTGCTGTGATTAAACATGTGCACCACCACCACCACCCAGAAATGCTTATTATTTTAATTGAAAATTGGAAAGAGTGAAAAACACACTGTTATAATTAAGTAATTTAATTTTTTTCATTGCTTCCTGGGATACTCAAGGTCACTATGTCAAATGACCTTACTTTTTTTTTTTTTTTTTTTTTTTTTGTTGTTGTTGTTGTTCTTTGAGACATGGTTTCTCTGTGTTGCCCTAGCTGTCCTGGAACTCACTCTATAGACCAGGATGTCCTCGAACACACAGAGATCTACCTGCCTCTCCTTCTCAAGTTCTGGGATTAAAGGCATGCACTACCACCACCCAGCTTAGAAACATACATTTTTTTGTATGTTTTCATTTGGCATTATTTTATCCTTTCCATTTTCTATTAAAAATCACATTTTTAAAAATAATTTTTATTAAGATATTTTCTATTCATTTTCCATACCAACCACAGATCCCCCTGTCCTCCTTCCTCCCACCTCCCAGCTTTCCCTTATTTTAATACACAATTTAAAAACACAATCATAGTTCATATACATTATAATTCTCTACTATGTAACTATTGAAAAATTTATGATGAGGTTGTGATATGAAGTCTTTTATGTATACAAGGAAAATTCATACTATAATTCCATAAATTCTTGATAAATTTTTCATCTTTGGTCACCAAGTCACATATTTAAGGTACTGTCAAGCAAATTACATGAGGTTGAGGAAGCAGTAAAAGAATAATGGTGATACTCTTTGAAAGAAAAAAAAGCAGTCTATAGATTATTTATTACATTAATTATATCTAAGTCCTGTTCTCAGTTCTCCACTAAATTTATTAATATCTGTCTGTACTGTGCTACATGAGATACCTGAGAAAAATCAGACTGGGTGGTGTCATGATTATTTTTCTCTAACAGTCTGTTCTTTCTAACATGAGTGTCTCCAGAGAACACCTAACTGTATTTAGCAGAAAACATTTCTTAGGAGAGTTTATTGAGGGCTGATCTGAGTGTACAACACTATGTTCCTAGACTATAGATCTTAAAGTCAGAATTACGTAGACAAATTGCATTTTCTTCCTACAGCAGGAGATCTTGGAGTCAACTATGGTGCTTCAAGCCTTTGAGTCCTGTACCTTCTATTCTAGGACACAGAATGTTCCAGAGTTAATGTTTGCCAGTCAAGCTCTTTGATGGGAGGTGAACTGGAAGAAGAAAGAATAACAGAGTAAATCAGATGAGTAATAGTTTAAACACCTGAAATGAGGGTAAGAAAACCAACATTAAGAATGAGAGAGACAGACAGACAGACAGACAGAGACAGACAGAGACAGACAGACAGAAAGAGACAGAGACAGAGAGACAGAGAGACAGAGAGAGAGCAAGAAAGAGAGAGAGGAAAGAGGGGGGAATTTGGTTTGCAGGGATTCAAGAGAGGACATCCACCTACAGCTTCTGCTTTGACTTTTGTTTATGTTTGGAACCCTAATCAGGATATAATTTCTCTACATTTCTTAGAAAAGCCCCAGTATAACATACACACTTTGGTTGAACACTTAGGTTTTAAAGATATATTTACTTTTCTCACTTAATCTCTCTTCTTAAAGGAGTCTCTAACTGCTACTTCTCTCCATAAGATGTAGTGCAAATTCTAACTGGTCTCAATAATAAAATCCTGGAGTCAGATATAAGGGTAAATGCTGAAAGATCAGAGAGACAAAGGAGTAAGCCACAATTACTTCTTACCTTGCCACCTCCTCAGCCTGAAAGCTGCTGAGTTCCTGTCTCCTTTCACCTTATATTACACTGTCTCCACCATAATATTAAGTGTTAAGAATATAGGTGTGTGCCACCACTGCCTGGCTCTGTTTCTCTCTTAGACTGGATCAATCTCATGTAGCCCAGGGTAGCCTTGAATTCCTGATCTTGTGCTTCCTTCTCCGAGGTGCTGGGATTAAATATGTGTGCCACCACTGCCTGGCCTCTATGACTAACTAGTGGCTTAGCTCTGCACTGTAATCTCCAGGAAAGCTTTATTTGTTAGAGCACAAAATATCACCACCACAACTAGTTCAGGTTGGTGTCCTGAAAGGAGCATTTGTGTGAAAATGAGTGGGAGGAGGAGAAAGGGGATTTTGAAATTTTATCCCATTTCTTATGGTTGATTTGAAGCAACACCAATAATTATTGGGATGACAAATGTGATTCTTTAAGCAATAACCACAGTAGATAGGCCAAACAGCATCAGACATATGGACAGCAAGTAGCTAAGGCAGCTGCAGAGACCAGCAAGAACAGAGTATAAAAATGTCAGCAGATAGTGTGACAGAAAGACAAAGAAGAGGGAGGTTTGAGAGAGAAACTAAGAGAGTTAGAGAAACAACTATGGGCACACTAATGCAGGAACAATTAGTCCATACTGACATTTTTCAATTTATTACATTACAAAATCTGAGCTTATTTCTCAATTCACTCAATTATTCTCTAATTTTCATATGACAGAACTTCTAGTGTTGAGGGTGTAATGATATGATAATTAGTAAAGCATAGAGTCACCATCAGACATAGAATGTATCCACTAAACTCACCTAGAATGTTCATTCCCTTGTGCTCTTTTGTAGTAAATCTCTGTTGACTAATTTTTTTTTGTATGGACAACACTGTAGAACACATATTTTCATTTATTAAAATATATAAACTGTGGTGATATTTTATTTGTGCTTTGATAAATAAAGCTTGCCTGGAGATCAGGGGAGAAAGCCAGCCATTTTAAGTAAACTAAGTCAGGCAGCACACGCCCTTAATCAGATCACTTAGCAGGCAGGGTCTCTGTGTGTTCAAGGCCATACTAGGGAACAGAGCCAAGAGTTGTGACACACGTCTTTAGTCCCAGTACCAACCATAGAGACCTGGAGGTCTATATAGACAGACAGTGACAAGGAAGTGAGGTAGCTGGGCTAAGAGCCATGAGAGGGCAGAAGAGCAAGGCATATAAAGGCGTGGGTAGACAGGAAGTAGCTAGCATTTGGAAGCTGCAGAGTTGGTGAGGTAAGGTTGGCTGGTGGCTTTTCCTCTTTCCCTGATCCTTAAGGCTTTCATACCTATATTTGGCTCCATGTTTGTTACTTAATAAGACCATTTAGAAATTCGTCTAAAATAGACAATATTGTAAGAATATGTTTATCTACCTACAGTCACCGTTAACTGATTTTTCAAAATCACAATACAGCTGTTGATAAAGGATACAAGTCTTATTTACTTTTCTACTGAGGTGAAGATATCAGAACCAATGAAACTTGTAGAAGAAATTATTTATTGAAGCTTCTGTTTCAGGGCGTGCATGAACATTATGAAGGGAGAGCATAGAAGCAGGAAGGCAACCATGGCATTGGAGTAGTAGCTGAGAGCTTAATCCTGATTTACAAGTAGGAGGCAGAAAAAGAGAGAGCCAATTTGGAATTGTCTGCATGTCCATGTGGCCTGGTTCATCATCTTGCTGCTTTATATGTTAGCTCACATATTTCTGGATGTTGAAGTCATTTCTTCATGAATTAGTTGCCCTGTCACTGAATGGATGAGGTCTTTACAGAGGAATTCAAAGTATATCACAAGGGACATATGATTCAGGTGAGCAAAAGGCTTGTCTCCAAGTAGTAAGCATGATATGGTGTTGCCAGCCCATAGAAGGAATGACCATAATTGTACTTCATCCAAACATTCCATGGAACAGTTGTGCCCACTTCGGCCTCCCCTACAGTTTTGTTCAGTATATTACTAGGTGTGGAGGCAACAGCAATGGATCCATGAACAAAGCTATGGAGATTCTAGCCTGAGCTGCTGAAACCCACAGGAGGAGGCAGGGGACCACATATATGGGAAGGTCCTAGTTGAAAGTTGATGACAGAGCAGGTAGTTATGAGAATTTCATAAGAAATCATGAAGATAGTAGGAGGGAAGAGTTCATGTGAAGTAAAACATTATCGTCTTGACAATGCTCTGTTATGTTGGAACTCACTTCAAATCAAGTATTCAAAACTTAATTGATTAATGGTTTCAAGATAATGATTTTTAAAAAGCATTTAATTCAAAGTACATCTTGGGCCATCTGAGCAAGAAGAAGGTTAGAGGTTATCATTCTGTCTTCTATTTATCCATCCTTTCATATAATCACCTCCATCCTCTTTCCAATCTCTTCCCGTATAAAGGTCTTACATACTCCAGTTCCCAAAGCCCTTTTGTTAATGCAGATGTCTAATCTCTTTTGTGATACTACACTCAAGTTATCATTGCATCATTTTCCCTTTACTCAAGTACACATCACACCCTTATTTTTACCAATCTGCTCTGTACTCTTTCAAACTTAAAAGTTACAATAATCAAATGCCTTAATTGTCATGTGTATCTCACTTATTGTTTTTTCTCTCTCCAAGCACCTCAATATTGTTCTTGGTGTGTTTGATAAGTCCAAGGTCATGGTTGTCATCATGATTAATATTTTTTTTATTATATTCCAAATGTACATCATCATTTTCCTAAGGGCTCTTGGGTCACCAGGTAGAATGATTCTCTCCATTCCCTACCTCTTTTGTCTCGATTATATTATAAGGAAGATGCTAGACATGGTAGTGGCTCTTGGGCTATTCACTATTGAGTGCACATCATAAGGGCAATCATTTCCTTAACCCTTAAGATCAGGAAAGAAGGATTCATTTTGAGAGAGAGTGATCAGTGGGACTAGAAATTTAAGGAACATTTCAGACAGTGGTGTTTTGTCATACCTTAAAGGTGATTTCTGACAAAATAAAGCTCTAGGGGATTGTAAACTTTGTGATTTATAATTTTAATACTATTCAACAAGATCTGAGCCAGCTATCCCAGTGTTCACCCTGGCTTTCCTGAATGGTAATGATAGACACACAGATGTATCTGGCCCGCCTTTATTACTCAAGCATACTAATGCTCCTCTGAGACACATTTCTCATGGTGATCCCCAGCATTTCCCATTCCCATTTCAAACTTTCAGTTTCTCACTTTATCTAGATAACAGCTTGCCAATTTTTAAGAATCACCTCATCCATCAGCCTCACAAAAAAATATCCCATGACATTCGCAAGCAAATTATGTCACGCACCACTCTAGGTCAGTTACTTTTGCAACAACCTCCAATAATTCATGGTTACACATTTATTATAAAGGGGAGAGCTCAAAAGATTTCCACAAACCAGTTGTCTCCATCCTGATTACAGAAAAAAGTTTTTCCAATTTCCCATCCAAGAATAGACTACTGAACTTAATACAGCACTGCCCTGAAAGACAAATATTTCCTTTGGAGTATCCCCAATAGCCCTCCCCTCTGGCTAAGGCTGATTTTTTTCTGTAGCTTCTAATTTTTGCAACAACCACTTAGCTCAACACCTTGCCCAGCTTGACATTTTCATCATCTAAATTTAATGCTGTGGTTGTCAAACTTAGGTATAATTTATGAAAAGGAAATAAGACATTTATTCCATTTACTGTAAGAGATAAATTTAAAATGATTTAATACTAGTTTTCAAATCTTCAATATGATTCTTGTTGGTTTATTTTGGCCCGGAAAATTGTGAATTTCCTTAATGTTATACATTCAACTCTGTTTTCGCTTTCTTTTGGTTTTTTAGTTTTTCTTAATCCTTAGCTACTGTGAAGCTACAGTCCATAACTACAGCTTGTCAGTAGAACTAATAGAAAAATCTTTCTATACTTCTTATAATGTTTTAAGTAAAATATTATCCGAAGTCCTTTTTCTGCTTATTTTTATCTGTAGCTGATGTCATGGAACACAGACACACTTGGTATATATAGATGTTTTAATTATTAAGTGCAGTAGAGATATACCTTAATTTTTTTTAATCTTTCAACATTCCCTAAAGTGAAATGATGGAGGTGATATGATGATATGAGAGAAGAAACTTGGTAATGATAGGAACTCAGGAGGCACAGAAAGATCCCTCTTCCCATGTCCATGGTTCAGCTGTTTTAGCCTGAGAGGCTAGGAAAAAATAGGAGAAAAGGAAAAATAAGAATCTTAAATAACTATAATTGTAGTCATTACAAATTAGAATTTAAATTTTGAATGTTTCTCTCATGTTTTCAGTGCAAATAAATCTAAATGGTTATATGTACTCTCCTTTGTCAGCAAAGTAGACAGAGTAATAATTAGAAGCATTTTAAAATAATATGTCCTATGGAAAAACGTGGCTACTGTAGAGGGACACTCTTGAAATTTTTGCTATGTCAAAAATTTACACATTTAATAATATTTGTTGTATAGATTGATAACTTTTTAATGTGGAAAATAAAGTTAACAGAGCTTGGGTATTTTCTATACTAAGAACCAGAGTTTCTTAAAACAATGCTTTGTCAGGGATTTCTTAATCTCTCCATTCTGGCCAGATGAGTAAATCATTCCCCTTTCACTCTCTTTCTATGTACCTCCATTGGAGTCAACATTTAAGACTACTGAGATCCTGCTCATTTGGAAACCAGTTTGGGTTATTCAAAAATCACAGTCTTCCATCAGCCCATGATAAGTCACTTCTAGGTAAGGTTAGTTGAAGCATTTTCAGGAGAAAGTGAGGAAAAATAAGGGCAGTGCTACAAATTATATAATAGAGCCCAGAACTCAAGCATATGCAGTTTCATATTTAGCACCTCTCCAAAAGAGCATTTTTATAATAGAACTGCATTAAATTTAGATCTGTATCATCCTTGGATGGCTTGTCTTCTTCCAATTCTCTGAGGACATTCTCAAAATAATAGTGGCAGAAAAGACTCAGCATGCTCTGGAGGTAAAAGTCCTTTGTGTACAAAGACATTGCTGTAGCTGGCCCATCCTCAGGAGACCTTCATCATGGTTGTTTTTAACGTGTCTTTTCCTTTCAGCTTTTAAAGCGAAAGCACAAGAAGACAAGAATGAGTGCAATTTCTATAAATTTGAAACCAACTCTGCTTGCTTATTCTTCTCTGTGAGCTTGCTACATAGTTAGTGTTCATTGTGTGTATTTATTGAATAAACAGGAGGCTTGTGTACTGACTAAGCTCTGATTTTCTTTACATTGGTGTTTTATATAATTAACTACAAACAATTATTCCACATTATTTAATTTGATTTTTCTTTTACTTTTATAACCTCACTGAACTATTTTGTTGTTTCTTTCTGGATCAAGTCTACAAAGACAATAATGTGGAGGGTTAGAGTTCAGTCTGTAAAATAGTCTAAGGGGATGACCAATATACATAAGCTAATAATTGTCAAACCGTAATGATATTAAACTGAAAATTACTTAAGCATCTGAAAAGAGTAAGTTTGACTATTCAGTAGCTGACTACTGCTATCATTGTGAATTTTGTTTTACATATTTACTTATTTGTAATAGGGATGGAGGGTAGCCTACATGTGGAGGTAACATGGATGAAGCTTAGATCTGGATGGCAACCTACATGTGGAGGTGAGAAGACGAGCTAGTTCTTTCTTTCCACCATGTGGGTCCCAAAGACTGAACTCTGACTGTTAGGTTTAGTGGCAAGTGCCTTAACCAACTGAGTCATCTCACCAGCCCTCCCTTGTTAAATTCAGTATCAAAAAATATGCATATGAATATATTTATGTGACTCAAAATGTATTATAACTGTATAATTTTCTTTATCATATTGCTATGAATTGAAGAAAAGGAAGTTTCTGATATGCTTTCAGGTGTTAATAGAAGAAGAAATTTTAATCTGTACAGGTATTGTCAATTATGTTTTATTATTACTGGTGTTTTCTATTTTTTTCCTTTCAGTGAAAATATATTCCTTTCTTATACAATATATTCTGATTATAGCTTCCCCTCCCTCTACTTCTCAAACCTTTCCCACCTGTCCTCTAGTCCAGATCTAATCTCTTCCTGTCTCTCCTTAGAAAAGAATGGTTTCTAAAATATAACAACCAAACATGACAACATAAAATGAAATATTGGAAGATGAAGCAAAAACTATCATGGCAACCCAACAGGAGGAAAAGAGTCCTCAAAACAGGAACAAGACTCAGACACCCACTTGTTCTCATAGTCAGGAGTCCCATAAAAATACTAAGAAAAAGCTGTAATATATACACAGTGGTCCTGATGCAGACCCATGAAAACCCTGTACTTGCTGCTTCAGTGATTGAACTCACATTTCCCTTTCTTATTCAGTTCAGAGTGCCTTGGTCTTCTGATGTGGGATGGTCTGTATGTCAAAATACTCTGATTGGTCAATAAATAAAACACTGATTGGCCAGTGGCTAGACAGGAAGTATAGGCAGGACTAACAGAGAGGAGAAAAGAAAGAACAGGAAGGCAGGAGTCACTGCTAGCTGCCGCCATGACAAGCAGCATGTGAAGATGCCAGTAAGCCACAAGCCACGTGGCAAGGTATAGATTTATGGAAATGGATTAATTTAAGCTATAAGAAACAGTTAGCAAGAAGCCTGCCACGGCCATACAGTTTGTAAGCAATTATAAGTCTCTGTGTTTACTTGGTTGGGTCTGAGCGGCTGTGGGACTGGCGGGTGACAAAGATTTGTCCTGATTGTGGGCAAGGCAGGAAAACTCTAGTTACAGTCTTCACATGTCCTATGTACCCTCTGGCTCTGACAATCTCTACTTGATTCTGTGAGCTCTTAGGAAAGGGATTTGATGGAGAACTTCCATTTAGACTCTCTCGCTCTATGTAATGTCTGGCTGTGGGTCTTTGATGGGACATCACTTCTCATCTGCTGCCAGTGGAAGCTTCTCTGATGGTGACTAGATAAGGCACTGATCTGTGAGTATCATAGTATATCATTAGGAGTTATTTTATTGATAGTATACATTTTTTTTTTTTTTATGACAGTAGTGTTTGGTTTCACCCGAGGTCTCTGGGCTATATTGTCTCTGGTTCTTGGTCATCCTAGCAGTATCTAGTATGGGTTCCTTCTCATGAAGTGAACCTCAGGTCAAATCAGATTTTGGTTGACTACTCATACAAGTTCACTAGGTTTAGGAAAACAACTTGGAAAAATTTATCATTCATCACAAGAAGTGTTCTCTACCATTGCTCGAGAGATGCCTTAGTGGTTAAACACACATACTCCTATTTGATTCTCATCATTGTATCAGCTGACTCACACCCACCTGTAACTCTAGTTCCAATGGGATCTAATACCTCTGGCTTCTGCTTGCATTTGCACTAATGTATGTACACACACACACACACACACACACACACACACACACACACTTAAAAGACATAAAAAAATAAATATTTAAAACAAAATTTCTCACCTAATTATACTGATAAGGAAATCAATTCACTATTATAAAAACTATGTGAGAAAATCCCACAACAGGCAACATAGCAAATGGAAAAAAATTCAAAGATGTTCCTTGAAGATTTGCCTAGGGAAAAGAGAAAGACAGCTCTACCATCATCATTCCTACTGAACATATTATTTTAAGTTCCAGTCAGAGCAGTTAAACAAGAAAAGAACAAATAAGCATGAAGGTTAGGAAAGAAGAAATTGAAACAAACCTATTTAATAGGATATAACATAAAGAAAATTATAAAGACTCCACAAAAACTGCTGAAAGTAATATGTTTATATAGAATATAAAGTAGGCATACAAAAACACACAGTATTTTTATAGTGTATAAGAAAGAAATTGAAAATGATACAAAAATTGCAACAATATTCCAGACTTCTAGACTGAAATGAAGAATATTGTTAAAATACCGATCATATCTTAAGTGACATCTAGAGTCAAAACTATGTCACTGAACATCAATGAAGTTATTTACAGAAATGTAAATTATAGTAATATGAACATTTTTTCCAAATCATAAAAGACCAAAGCATACACAGCAATTTTGAATAAAAATAATAAAGCCAGAAGCATCACACTGCTATCCTAAATCTATGCCACAAAGATAAAGTAATCAGAACAGCATGGATAGCATGAAAAACAGATGCCTAAAACAATGGAAGAAGATGGAGAGTATAGGAAAAATATCCATGCATTTAGAGATAATATCTGACTTTTGACAAAGGTTACAAAACCATAATGGAGGTGTAAGTTCTCTACAATAATTTTGATTGGGAAAATTGGATGCTTACCTGTTGTTAAATCAACCTAGATTTCATCTCTGATGATATGCCAATCAATTATAATATTATCAAACTTTAAATATTAAGACCAGAAACTAAAAATCTTATAGAAGAGGACCGAAAGAAAACACCACATATTAGTCTGGGCAGTGGTCTTTTGAAATGATGACAAAAGCACATACATTTTAAAAATAAAGATTAATTGTATTACTACAAACAAAAAGGCTTTATCACATCTAAGGAAGAAATCAAAATAGTGAAGATACCAGCAAAAATGGGTAAAACTATTTACTAACTAAGCATCTGGTAATAGATTAATTACCAAAATGTATATGGACATTAGAAGCTCAAAGGCTAAAAAACCAAATATTCTAATAGGGGATAAAGGAGGAGAAACAAAAACAAGTGGATGATTATGACGAAAGTACATTCAACTGACCAAGAGCTTATGAAAATTCACTCAGCATTAGGAAAATGCAGATAAAAATCATGGTAAAATAAAATATCACCTCACTCCTAATAGAGTTGCTTTTTTAAAAAAAGACAGGAGATTCTTGACTGTGGATCTCTGCATCTACTTCAATCAGTTACTGGATGAAGGCTGTATGATGACAGGATATTCATCAATCTAATTATAGGGGAGGCTAGTACAGGCACGCTCTCCACTATTGCTAGTAGTCTAAGTAGGGGTCATCCTTGTGGATTCCTTGGAATTTCCCTAGTACCAGGTTTCTCCCTAACCCCACAGTCTCTCTCTCTCTCTCTCTATCAAGATATCTCTTTCATTGCTCTCCCACTCTCTCTCTCCCCCAGCTGGACCATCCCATTCCCTGATGTTCTCATCTCCCATCCCTTCCCCTATAATGTTCCCCCTTACTCCCAGTTTACTCATGATTTCTCATCTATTTCTCATTCACTAGGCTGAGCTCCAGGAGTCCAGTGGAAGAGAGGGAAGAGGGATTGTATGAGCAAGGTGGGGGTGGGGTGTCAAGATCGCGATGGGGAAATCTACAGAGACAACTGAATCAAGCTAAAAGGAACTCATGAACTTCAGACCCACAGCTGTGGAGCTTGCATGGGGCCAGACTAGGCCCTCTGCATATGGGAGACAGTTGTGTAGCTTGATCTATTTGAGAGGCCCCTGACCGTGGGATCAGGATCTAACTTTGGTGCAAGAGCTGTATTTCTAGAGCCCATTACCTATGGTGGGATGCCTTGCTCAGTCTTGAAGAAGGGGGAAGGGACTTGGTTTGGCCTCAAATGAATATACCAGTCTTTGCTGACTCCCCATGGGAGGCCTTACCCTATTGGGGGAGGGGATGGGGGTAGGTCATGGGGGCAGAAGGCTGGGGGAGAGCTGGAAGAGGGAAGAGAGGGGAGTCTGTGGTTGACACATAAAATGAATAAAAAAAAATTCTTAAAGAAAAAAGACAGGAGAGATGTTGTTAATATTATGAAGAACAGGGAGTCTTTCTGAGCTGTTATTAAAACTATTATTATTAAGGAAATTATTAAGGACAACAATGGGAAGATTCATCAAAACTAAAAATGTATACAAAGGGTGATCTATCATACCACAGGGACACTTGCTCAATATATTCCTAGCAGCTTTATTTATAATAGCCAGAACCTGAAAACAACCAAATGCCCTCAAAGAATAGATAAAGACAATGTGGTAAATTTACACAATGGAGCATTACTCAGCTGTTAAAACAATGACATCATGAAATTTTCAGGCAAATGGATGGAACTAGAAAAAAAAATCATCTTGAGTGAGGTAACCTAGACCCAAAAAGACAAACATGGTATGTACTCACTCATAAGTGGATATCAGTTGTAAAATAAAGGATAATCAGGCTACAAGCCACAGACTAAGAAATATAATGTAACAAGAAGGATTTGAGGGTGGACACCAGGATCTCCTGCTGTGGGATGTTCTGTACGGCAAATATGTTAATAAATAAAACAGATTGGCCAATAGCCAGACAGGAAGTATAGGCGGGACTAACAGAGAGGAGAATTGAGGGAACAGGAAGGGAAGGGAGACACTACCTGGAGCCGTGGCTGGGATAAGGAAGATGTAAGGTACCAATAAGCCACAAGCCACGTGGCAAAGCATAGATTAATAGAAATGGTTTAAATATAAGAGTAAGAGCTAGACAATGATAAGCCTAAGCTAATGGCCAAGCAGTTTAAATAATATATGCGTCTGTGTGTTTATTTTATAAATGGACTAATGGACTGCCTGGGCTTGGCAGGACCTGGAGAAAAACTCCAGCTACAATCTCCCTGGGAAGGAGAAATAGAAGAAATTTTATGAGTGGACTAAGGGCAGATGGGGATGGTAACATGAGCAACCAGGTTGTGGGGGAAGTGGGAGAGTACTGAAAGAGACTACTGGAAAGTGGGAACATATTGGGTTCTGGTAAAAACCTGGCATAAGGAAATTTCCTAGGAATGTACAATGATTACTCCAGCTAAGACACCTAGCAATAACAGATACATAGTTTGAACCAGCCATCCCCTGTGACCAGGCAAAACTTCAAGGGGAGAGAGTAGGACATCAACCCAAACATAACCTTTGATCTACAGTCTGTCCTTCCTATGGTATATGCTGGGGTAAGGGTAGCCTAGAGATTGAGGGAGTTGCCAACCAATGACTGGTCTAACCTAAAACCAATGCCAGGAGAGTAAGCCCAGTCCTGACACTGTCTGGAGCATCATAATCCACAGGCTGGATGAGCCAGAGATCTAGGGTAGAACCAAACATGACTACAGGGGGAAAAAAATGTCAATGTAATGTTGCCTAATATATTTTGCTATACTAATAAGATTGATGCCTAGCCCAATTGTCATCAGAGAGGTCTCATCTACCAACAGATGGAAACAGATGTAGACATATAGCCAAACATTAGGATGAGGCAGAGCTGTGGAGTCATGTAGAAGAGAGGGAGAAAGGATTGCAGGCATAAGAGGGGTAAAGTACACCACAAAAAAGTCCACAGAATCAACTTATCTGGGTGCATAGGGGTTCACAGAGCCTGAACTGACAACTGGTGAGCCAGCATAGGACTGACTAGGTACTTGACATATCTGTTACAGTTGTGTAGCTTGGTATCCTCTCGTGGGATTCCTAGCAGTGGTAGCAGGGGCTGTCTCTGACTCTTTTATCAGCTTTTGGGGCCATACTCCTCATACTGGGTCACATTGTCCAGTCTTTATACATGGACAGATGTTTAATCTTACTGCAATTGATAGGCCATGTTTTGTTGATATCCATGGGAGACCTGCACTGAGAAGTGGATTGGAGTGTGGGAACAAAGAGGGACTAGCAAGAAAGAAGGGATAGGAACCTGTGGCCAGGATGAAAAATAAACAAACAATTATTAAATAATTAAAAATGTAGTTACCATATAATCTACCCACACTGCGACTATGTATGTATCAGTACAAATGAAATTAACATATGGAACACACAACAATACTCATGTTTATCACTGCACTAGTCACAGCACCTAACATCTGGCATCAGTACTAAGAGCACATGAAGAAAATATGTGCACATGTGAAATAGAATACTATTCAGAGACACACAGGGGTAAAAGAGGTAATCTTGTCACTTGCCATGTTTCATTTCTTATATTTTTGAGCTTATGTCACAAGATTAAATGCCATTTAAACTATGGCCTTCTGTGGTTTTTATGTTATTTTTGCTTCATCACTCTGTACTCCATAGATCTTAGTCAGGACAAAAAACATTAGCCCCTGAACTTTCTGTGTCATGTTTGTTCACATTATTAGTTAAAAGTCTATCAATAGAGGTTTTACTCACACTGGGAAATGGACTTCTTTTCAGTGACAGTGCACAGCTGTTACTGATTTGACATGGAAAGTACTACTGAACTTCATGTGTGGGGGCCTGGTTACCAACGGTTGGGTTCTTACAAAGTGTTTATATTCCATAGGTTCAGACCTAATAAATTGATATAGATTTGATAGGATAAAAGGGTAAATTATTGAACCTACTTTTTTTTTTTTTTTTTTTTTTTTTTTGTTTTTCGAGACAGGGTTTCTTTGTGTAGCTTTGCGCCTTTCCTGGAACTCACGTGGTAGCCCAGACTGGCCTCGAACTCACAGAGATCCGCCTGCCTCTGCCTCCCGAGTGCTGGGATTAAAGGCATGCACCACCACCGCCCGGCTTGAACCTACTTTTAAAGAGCAACAATTTGTTTAAAATGTTTTACATTGCTATGGGTTTTAGTTTATTGATACAAATTTAAAGTTAATTTTGTTATATACTCACATTTAAGATATTACATTTATATAACTCATTTAAATTGTAACAGATAATTAAGAAATACTGATTAATAATTAGTCTTCTGTCATAGTCAAACTTACAGTCATGTTAGTTAAGTTTTATAGGTATACATAGATTTCAATTAGGTAGGTAATCTTCAAATACTTGCAGAATATGGCATTTAAAATGTTTTAAAAACTTAAACTTTTCTGGGCATTGAGACATGTCTGCTCTTGGCAGCACCAATCTACTTTAGAGAAGTTGATGGACATTATAGAAGCTCCATATGGAATTTGTTTTCCTTATGGCAACAGTTAGCCATTTGGGCAAGAAACTGTTCTTGCCTGGACTGCTTGACAAAATGTTGCATGAACTGGATATGTAAGACCCATAGAAAAATGAGCACTGAATTTTGCCAAAACAAGGCAAGATGGTCCTTTAGGTTCCTGCTTCACAGAGGAGACTGTCAGACATTCTACAGGACACAGAGAGAAGCAACCGAAACTCTAGACCTATAGGCTGAAGATGGATGCCCCGAACTTTACAGAGGAACTTTGGATGACTGTCCTGCCAGGCACCTGTCACTGTCATTTCCACAATTTTGGAAGTTGCTTACAATGCATTTCCGACTTACTTAGATAATATTATATCCATCTGAGGTCTTTGTTGTAGTTGAAGACTAGATAGTTATAATTGTCCTTGGTTATGATATAAGATAAATTAGTTATGAACCTTAGACTCACGAATGCAGTATAGATAGAATATTTCCTTTAATTTTACCAGATACAAATAGACTAGATATTATAACTGTAATTCTTGTTTGATAACTGTTTTGTCATATGCAATTTTACTCTGTTAAAGTTCAAACCTTCCTTTTTGATTAGACAGAAAAGGTGAAGTGCTATGGGATGTCATTCTGTACACTGTGAATATGTGTTGCTTTGATCAGTTGATAAACAAAATGCTGATTGGCCAGTATCCAGGCAGGAAGCATAGGTGAGGTGAGCAGACTAGGAGAATTCTGGGAAGAGGAAGGGCTGAGTTAGGAATCATCAGCCAGACACAGAGAAAGCAAGATGTCAAGGCAGAACTGAGAAAAGGTACCAATACATATGTGTGACTAGACAGATAAAAATTATGGGTTAATTCAAGCATAAGAGCTAGTCAGTAATAAGCCTGAGCCAATGGCCAAGCAGTTATAATTAATATAAGCTTCTGAGTGATTTTTTTATAAGTGGGTCATGGGACTGTGGGGTCTGGTGAGACGAGAAACCTGAATACAATAAACAGTTACACCCTTTAAAAGATTTATAATATGGGGCTGCAGATTTAGCTCAGTGGTAGAGCTCTTGCCTAGCAAGTGCAAGGCCCTGGGTTTGGTCCTCAGCTCTGAAAAAAAAATCATAATATGAGGGCACTGTTGGGAGTTGGTTAAAATGTGAGGTATAAGCAATTGAAGGAATGCTGGTCACTGGAGGCTTATACTTGGTCAGGTATATCATCCCTAATTCTGTACTGTTGATGGTTTCTCCGTTTGTTGTCCACTATGCTGCTACCTGGTCTGTTCCACTATTCTTTCCTGTCTGTGATCGACTGACAGATACAAATCATGAACCAAAATAATTATTTTATTCCTTAAGTGGTTTGGTCAAGTATTTGGTCACAGACCAGACAAAAGTAACAATTACAACCATAGAAAACATAATTGTATATTTGATTTACTATACAATTTCCTATTTATGTTTAATGTATTTTAAATTCTATATAAAATTTAAAACAATATAAAATGCTGTATGTGTTTTTACGTCTTATGTGATTTCTTCACATAATGAAAACTGTGTTTTTATTTTTATGTTTTGCCTTTTCGATATACCATTTGATTGAGAATGCTGTAAATGAATGTTTACATGTCAATAAATAGCAAATAGGAACCTATTGATTATCCTTTCAAATACATTTTGAATTTACTTTACTGAATAATTAAATAAAGAAGTTGGAAATTATCCTGATGAAATTGCAACTGAGTGCAAAATGAATGACAAGAGTCAGATTTATGTCAAGTGGAAAAACTATATCATTTTCTTTGTATCGAGAAGTCTCTTTCACCATAAAACAAATCCATAACTAATAATTATCATGGCTTAATCCATTTTCATTCATTATAACATCTATAAAGTATATTTCTCAAAGTTTATAGCTTATTTCACCTGGGATACTTCTAGTGAATGCTTTATTATCATATTATTCAATAGGAAATCATTTATTACATTGAACATTTTTCAATAACTAAAATATTCATGAATATTCTTATTAGAAAACAAAATTCTGGTGGTAACTTTGGCCTCAGTGCTGAAATTTCTCTGGAGAACACAAGTTAGAATGATTGTTTATAAGACTTAATCAATTATCATTTCACAGGAAAAATGCCTTGTGATTAGGGGGAAAAAGTCTTTGAGTGTTCTCCAGTATGAATTTTGGAATGGTTTCTTCAATTGTTTTTTCTGTAGTCAATGTTGAACCCTTGCTGCTTACTAAAGCAAAATCATGGCACAATGTTACACATACATATAAATCATTATGTTATTTTCACAGCCTCTCATGCAGCTTTCAGTATATTTTGAATTCCACATGTTTGAATTATTGTCAAGAACTTCAACCACAAAACATTCCCCTTTCAAAGTAGCTAGAGGGGAGGAAATTTCCCCCATGTGTCAGTTTGCATCTAACTTGGTCATAAGTATGTCCCGATGTAGCACCAATCTTAAAAAGGTCTTATTAAATAAAAACAAA
Organism: Peromyscus leucopus; assembly: GCF_004664715.2. NCBI lineage: Eukaryota > Metazoa > Chordata > Mammalia > Rodentia > Cricetidae > Peromyscus > Peromyscus leucopus. The sequence goes on from NC_051068.1 coordinate 85,569,652, forward strand.
CCCGGGAGCCAGATATTGGGGTGAACGCTGAAGATCAGAGAGACATAACAAGCCACAGCTAACCTCACCTTGCCAATACTTCACATGATCTTGTTTCCTCAAATTGGAAGCCTCTGTCTCCTCATCCAAATGGATCTTAGCTGAACTGCTGCTAAAAGCCTAAAAGCTTAACAAGGCTCTAGTTCCTGGTCCTCACACTTTATATGCCTTTCTGCTGCCTGCCATCACTTCCTGGGATTGAAGTCATGTGTCACCATGTCTGACTGTTTCCAGTGTGGCTTTGAACTCACAGAGATCCAGACAGAGCTCTGCCTACGGAATGCTAGGATTAAAGGCATGTGCTATCACTGCCTAAATCTATGTTTAATATACTGGCTGTTCTGTTCTCTGATCACCAGATAAGTTTATTAAGGTACACAATATGTCAACCACATTTCCCCATTTTTTGGTTTAAAATACAAAAGTTACAACAAATATAAGAAAAAGTATATACAATAAGTATAATAACTATATACAATATATGCAAGCAATAAATACATCATGGTAAGTTGAGGTTAGCTGTGGCTTGTTCTGTTTCTCTGCTCTTTCAAAATGTACCCCAATATCTTGCTCCTGAGTTTTTATTAATAAGACCTTTTAATATTTGTGTTACATCCCTGAACATTCTTCAGGTCACTATTCAACATCCTAATAATTGAATTTTAGTATTAATTCACAGTATAAGTTGACTATTTATACTGTTATTAGTCTACAGATATTTAACGCTATACTCCAGAAAGTGTGTTTTAAACAGTGCAGAAGCTTTAACGTTAAGATGATCATATTTTAGTAATCTAAAAATTCTGTATATTAACACTCATTAACTGAATGTTATATGAGAATTATTCCATTGAATAAATCTAAATTATTTGGCAGTAAAGATAATTTTTCTCCAAATACATTTTGAAAAGGACAGATAATTCAAACATTAGCTATGATATCTTCCAGTAATATTCAAACTGTGCCCCTTGACTTTGAATGACTAGGGTTAATTTTCAATGTAGCCCAATATGTGATGATAAAATTATATGAATGTGAGATTTTCTTTGGGGAATTCAATTGTGCATTTATAAAGCCTGCCTTCTGTAGATGACATATCTTACTGTGATGTCAAAAGGTAGATACACCTGGAAGACATAACTGTATGCATCATAGAATGGAATCAGGAATAAGTTAAATATACACCATTCCACACCCCAAATCCATTAGTTTTATTTATTCAAATTCAATTGTTTTATTTCAATAGCTTAATTAACTAACATCATTTGAAATTATTGAACATGAAGTTAATTAAAATCTATATAATATTGGAACAGACAACAAAGCCATGGGTAAATAAACACAAGGGGGTAAAGGGTCTAGGGAGGAGAGCAGGGAGGGAAAGCTGAGGTGTGAATGTAAAATAAATAAATGAATTTTTAAGAAATTTTGGAGTGAAGGATTTTTGGAAAATCATAATGGCCTTTTTAAAAAATCATGCATTTATTTCAAGATAGTTAATTTGTGGTAAATGTATGTCTATTTTTGCTTACAGCTCTATTCACACTTTTCCTCATTTTTTTCTGGTTCTCTAGTATGGGACTTGATAGTCTAGTATGCTGGTCCTAAAATTAATACTGGTCTTCCATATAATAGGTTTAAAGAATCCAACACTTATCTATGTAAAATTAAAAAAAAAATGGACCAACAAAAGTTTTCAGATGATAATACTGGAATTTCTTAGAAATTTATGGTAGAGAATTGAAATAAAAAGCATGGTTAAATATTTGGCCCTGTCTGATGAGAAACAATAAAAACAGGAATGACCCCAGAGGTTCCTGGAACACAACCTAGAAACAGGGAGAGAGAAGAAAACCTTAGGCATATTTAACTAAATGTTTAATGATAAATTAAGATCATCAAAAATAAAAGAGTGTGAGATGGCTTTGGATTGACTTATTCATGTGAATAACATCTCTGAATTTCTAAAGGTAATAGCTAGTAGTCCATCAAAAATGGGGAGCATGACAAATAGCTAAAGAGAAAATAAGAATCACAAGAGGGGCTAATAAAATCACAGTATTGACAAGGTATCTGGCTGAGAAACATGTTTGGAAATTAATTATGGGTGTGATTTTAATACTTGCTCCTAATTAGAAAACCTTAAAGTAAGACGATGTTTGGATAGAATGTTCCACAACAAATATCTGTCCAAATTTATCTCCAAGATTTTTAAAACATCAGCATATCCCTAGTCCAGGATAAGGTAAAAAGACAAGAATGCTTCTGTGGTATAAGCTGTACATCTTCTCTAATACTATCTTGATATTTATCTGGAAATAAAGACTACTCCAAAAGTAAACAAAGAGCTACACAGAGAAGTAAACTAAATAGCTATCCTAAGACCTGCACAACCTAGCTCAAAGTTCGATTCCTTTCTATTGGTAAATGACTGTTTCCCATCTTAAGATCCTGAAACTTTTGTGTACAGTTTTTTTCAGTCATTTCTCTTATACCTAGTGAACATAGCAGATATGCTTTTAGTATTTCACCTTTGTGTATTCTACAAGTATCTATACACATTCAATAACAATTAGTGAAAAAAGAGGCCATTAATTTGAAGATCAGGGAAGTCTGGGTATATAGGAGGGGTTAGAAGAAGAAAAAAGAAAGGGAGAAAGGTAGTAATTAAATAATAATCTCAAAATTTACAACAAAAGCATCATTGAATTAGACACATGCATGATCCATTGTCCAAAGTATTAAACAAAAGTTATAGAAATTTTCCTTTTAAATTATTTTAATATTTATCATATATAATAAGAAAAAGTATATGTTTGATGTATTTTCATTAAGATCTAAATGTCAGGGTAAGACATAATCATTCTTATCATTTAAATTAGTTAAAGCTGTGCTATGAATTTGAATTATTGAATAATTAAATCTACTTAGAGTTCTGAAGAAGGCAATTCTGGTGAGTTAATTGTTGTGTACTCCTTCTACTTACAGCTTTCCAAACCTTTCTCTTGAAATGCCCATATTAAGATGACTGTAATGCTATAATAAACCTTGTTGCTGTTTTAATAATTGAAGAAAACAGTTGTTGGAGTCCAGCTTGGAAAATAAATTCTAATAATTGTGATATGGACAATTGCATAAACATAATTACTAGCTAGTTTTCCTCCATAGAGTTTGGGTTGGAAGTTATATCATTTCTCCTAGATATTTGACAACTAACAAGCAAGTTCCACATTCATCTAAGTATTAGTTTAAAAAAGACCAGCATTGAGGCAATAGGATAGCTATTCCCAGAGTATTCAGTGAAGCTTTAATGGAATTGCACTAGCCTGAGTAAGCATTCTATTTGTTTATAGCTCAATAAATGCAGGAGACATTTCTCCATTATAGATGCTTCTCAATATTTGATATTCAACTATATATTTTTCATTATCCCTTATAATTACTATTTTATTATCTAAAGGTTATATTTTGTTAATAAGGAATATTTTAAGTAATTCAGTTTAAACTCTGATCAAATAACGTGAAGATACACTGAATCTTCTTATGAAAATCTTTTTTTTATTCAAGTGTTATGCCATGGAGACTTTATAAATAGATTGTACTAGAACTTTGGGTAACCTATCCAATACTGACTATATCAAGTGTTTGATTTTATTTTTCATGCTAAATACAAAATTTATTTATAGGTGAAGAACAGCTAATGAGGAAACACTCTTACATCAGTCTATTTTTATAGCAAATTCTTATTTTTATCTACCTACATATTTATATTATGTTATTTTATTCTCTCTCCTTGAAATTTTTTTTATAACTATTATTACTAAAAGTAGGTAATTCTACATTCATGTAGTAACAACTCACTACCAGAGGGTAGACAATATAAAAATATGTATTCAAACCATGTAAATATTTATGTGTATAATTATTAGAATAGGTTCATTTTTATATAATTTCAAAATTGGAAATAAACTTTAGTAAATTACTGACTATATTTTTAATAGAGAAGTAAGTACAGAAGGTCCCTTCAACTGAGATTTTCTTTTTCTCATTTGTTACTCTCAAGCTTGTTATTCTATTTTTAATTACCCAAGATACCGAAGGTAGATGATCCCATATTTTTAAATTATAATAAAGCAGTCAAAAGTAGACTAACAGTTGGAAGCAATACCTGAGTCACTTTTCTTTTTCTTACCATTGAGGCACCTTACACTAGCACATGAAATGTGAGTTTGAGAATTGTGATGACACATGCTTTTAATCCCAGTAATCTAGAGACAGAGACATGTGGATCTCTGTAATTTTAAGGGCAAACTGGTCCACATATTAAGTGATATCCTTACGTTCATGAATATAGAGTCATCCAATGGAGAATGGGCATCCTAACAGGACCATTTATCTGAAGCAAACTAGTTCCCCCTACTCAGCAGCCTTAAACTGCCAAAGCTTGTCTTCTAAGGGTGGTTCTTTGTGATCCTCTCTCTCATCTATGCATATATTTTGACTGGTTTAATAATGTGTAGGTCTTGTGCTCTAAATCTAGCAAAGAACTTGGGACTGGGGAGACCATAGACACCAAGGAGAACCAATGATGATGATGATGATGATGATGATGATGTAAACTGACATGGTGCAAAACTACCTTATCATTCCTTGTCTCTGTGTCAATAGACTAGTTACATTTATCAACCGTCATCAAAGAAGCTCTGTGATGCAAAAAATAACAATTAATACTGAGAACCACAGCTGGACAACGTACAGAAGATAAGTAACTGCTGATCTCCCAACTCTAAATGAGACATCTGAAACAAACCTCATCTCCACATATCTCATTAACAATTTTGAAATGGTTTCTGGAAAGATTATAAAAAGTCTGATGTTAGGGTGAATGTCTTCCAAAAAAGTTCTTCTGAAAAAGGTAGGTTCATTACACCTACCATGAATTCATAGTGGTTGAATTTGCCTGCAAAAATCCATTTATAATAATACTGAAATGTTTGTTCAACATTTGAGTCAAAAATCTTCACTTCATTTAAAGTAAATGTTATCATTTTTGCTCACATATACATACTTACATAATTCTATATGATTCTAACATTTATGTATTGTAACTAGAGTTTTCCTGCCTTGCCCACAGTCAGACAAACCTCTCTCACCCTTGAGTCCCACAGCTGCTCAGACCCAACCATGCAAACACAGAGACTTATATTGCTTACAAACTGTATGGCCACGGCAGGCTTCTTGCTAGCTGTTCTTATAGCTTAAATTAACCCATTTCCATAAATCTATACCTTGCCACAAGGTTCGTGGCTTACTGGCATCTTCAAGTGCTGATTGTCATGGCGGCGGCTGGCTGTGACTCCTTCCGCCTTCCTGTTCTTTTCTTTTCTTTTTTTTTTTTTCTTTTCTTTTTTTTTTTTTTTTTTTGGTTTTTCAAGACAGGGTTTCTCTGTGTAGCTTTGTGCCTTTCCTGGAACTCACTTGGTAGCCCAGGCTGGCCTTGAACTCACAGAAATCCACCTGTCTCTGACTCCCTAAAGGCGTGCACCACCACCGCCCGGCTTCCGCCTTCCTGTTCTTTCTTTTCTCCACTCTGTTAGTCCTGCCTAGCCATGGGCCAATCAGTGTTTTATTTATTGACCAGTCAGAGCAATTTGACATACAGACCATCCATAGCAGTGTATAGATTGTATAAACAATAAATCTGATTTTCTCCTAGCTATTTCTTGCAATAGTTAGCCTATTTGCATTTTAGTTAATAGAACTTAAACTGCCACTTATGTATGTTTTTTTCAATAACTTGCACAAATAAAACTTTAATTCCAAAAATGAAATTCATGGGTCTCATTGTCATATTTTTAAGATGAATGTTCCTGTATTAGAAAAAAATAATTTCATAAACTGTTCCTTAAAACAACAACAAGAAAGCTAAAGACATGTTATCTTATTTCACAGAGTCTAAGAGATATGTTCAAACTTAATGGTTAATAACAATTGTCAGATTTGTTAATCAGAATATGTTGTTTTCTTTGTAGAGATTAAGTAAAGCTTCGCAGAGCAGAACTCACAGCCCAATAACTAAATAAAACATATGGCTCAACATCTCCATATATACCCAAGCTGTAACTATCGTGTGATGAGTGTTAAACATCCTCTAAGCTTTGTCATAATCTAAGGATTCAAATTCAGAGTTATTTCTAATTTTGCTTTTTCTGGAGAAGGAGTGTGATTTGGTATACTCACAGTTTTGCCAGGCTGTTGAGATGTTTTTTTAAAAGACAGAGTCTCATTATGTAGCCACAATTTACTTGAAACTATCAAAGTAGTACAGGATGGCTCAAAGTCATGTACCTCTGTCTTCTGCTTTCTAGGATTATAGGTGTGGCACCAGATCTGGACTTCATGTTAATCCTTTGTCCTAACGTGGAAGAAATGACTGTAAAACATGTAGCTTATGTATTATGATGTGATTTTAACAAGATTAAGGAAACAGTAGCTATTCTATCGAACCAGAAACTGTGCTTCCTGCATAAGTTCCTTCCCATATTGTTTGTGTATATTAAATAATATTTTGAGCAGTGTCTGATTTCTGGGTTGACCTGCAGCTATGATTTACACATTCTGTGAAACAGCACTTCCTGGGGGTGAGGAGGGGTTCGATTTGCTGCTTCAATGATAACACAAATTAAATCAACAGTCTTTGTTCAGATATGCATGCCCAAATTTGCATGAATTTTTCTTTTCCTGAGAAATCACACTTACAATACTGTTATAAATTCTCTCAGAAGTTCTTGTAGAGAAATCAGAAGGTCTCCTTAGAAGCAGCTGAAGGAGCCTTTTGCAAGGAGTAGGTGTTAAAATTTGAAGATCATTTGCCCTTGCATAACTTGAGCATTGTTCTCTCAGAACAATTTAAACTAAGAAACAAAGCTTTAGATAGACTCCATCGGACATTTTCTAAACTAGAGCATCTCCTCAACATCACCTACTTTACATGGAGATCTGACTTCTCAACATAAAATAATTTAAACATTTTCTCCAAAATCTACATTCTTGACATTGATTAATTGTCATTTAAGTTTCTGGACCTAGTCAATATGACAGTGGAGAGGAGGTCTGTGAACTAGAATGATCTCCATGTGTCAAATGCTACCAATGAAGTCTCCCCATCCATCTGTCTGTAATAACACTAAACATTGCTTTTTGTCAAGCTTCACTGTATCAATTATTGTGAGGGACAAAGTTTTACTTTTTTTGTCAATTTTTTCATTTTATTTTATTTTACAATACCATTCAGTTCTACATAACAGCCACAGATTCCCTTGTTCTCCCCCTTCCTGCCCCCTTCCCTTCCCCCCAGCCCACCCTCCATTCCCACCTTCTCCAGGGCAAAGCCTCCCTGAGGACTGAGATCGACCTGGTAGACTCAGTCCAGGCAGGTCCAGTCCCCTCCTCCCAGATTGAGACAAGCATCCCTGCATAAGTCCCAGGTTTCAAACAGCTAACTCATGCAATGAGCCCAGGACCTGGTACCACTGCCTAGATGCCTCCCAAAAAGATCAAGCCAATCAACTGTCTCACTTATTTAGAGGGCTTCGGGTGAAGCACCTGGAGTCTAATTAGTGAGAAAGAGGAGGGTTTGTATGAGCGAGAATTGTTGAGATCAAGGTTGGATAAAACACAGGGACAAACAGCCAAATGAATGGAAGCACATGAACTATGAACCAAAGGCTGAGGGGCCTCCAAAGTTTTACTTTTTATAAAAGTTTATATTCTAGTAAAAGAGATGATGCATTGAAATAGTGATGTGATTAAATGTGACTGCTGATTTTGTTTGAAGACTATATGAGTAGAAAAGAGGAATTGATAATGTTGGGCCCAGGACTCTATTGGAAGTAGAAGCTGCTGTCTGTTATTAGTTTTTTTCTATCTATCTGACTATCTATCTGACTATCTATCTATCTATCTATCTATCTATCTATCATCTATTTATTTATTTGTTTATTATCTGTCCTGAAAAATGTCTTTTAAACTGAGATCAAAGGAATAGTTGTTTATCTTTTTATAATAATTACTGGAGGATTAAACAATCAAGACTAAATTAAACTTAACAGAAAAGAATTAATTCTAATCAGAAAGTCAACAGATCCAACCATATGTTATGTGACATGAAACTCCCAAAGCTAGATAAGACATATTCTGTGATGAAAAGAGCATGTAACACTGAAGATACTTTGAAGGATACACATAGCAAGCATGTGGCTATTAAATAACTCAGTTCTTGGAAACACTAAGAGAATGAAACTAATATTTTTATTTGTTTTGCAGCAATTCTGTACATGGATACAATGTATCCTAATTAGAAATACCACCCTCCTACATGCTTTAGTTGCCACCTCATACACCTCCCTTCCAAAATCGTAACTTTTATTACTCTATTTTTTAATATTACGCATTGAAGTCTAATTACGTTTGCCTGCACACTCATGGAGGGTTGGTTAATGGCTTAGGCATGGCAAGCATGCCAGTGGAAAAATAACTTTTTCTCTCCAAGAGGCCATGAAGAGACACAGGTACCTCAGTCACAAGAGACATCCAGAGCTGGTTTATGAAGCTTCAATTGGGTCTGGCTCTGTCTTGCATAGCTCATGTGCATGTAACCTCAGCTGCTTAAATTTGTGTACTCAACAGCCATGTCATGCCCAGAAGACAGCATTTCACAGCACACTTCCTCATCTCTATCAGTTATACTATTTCTGCCTCTGCTTAAGAGAGGTGTTCCCTGAGCCTTAAGGTGGAAAGGATTGATGTAGATGCTCTCCTAAAACTGGATATTTACAGTTACTTATTCTCTGCACTTTGACCAGTTATGACTCTCTGTCTTAACTAGTGCCTTTTGCAATATAGAGCTTCTTTACCCAAGGTTAAGAGCAAAGCAAATTTATTCAGCAAACCAATACAGTAGGTTCCCCATAGAGCTCTGACCTCTCCAGCCTGTAATGCAATATTCACAGTACCAGTCATAGATTTCATCTTGTGAAGCAAGCAAGTCTCAAATCCAATCAAAACACAGTTGGCCATAATTGTACCAGTGGGAACATCTCAATATGTCACAAAGCAAATAGCTAGAACATTGCTAAAGAAAATTGAGTGTGCTTTTCACAGTATAAACAAGCTACAGAGTCTTATATACTCCTTTTTACATTTAAAATTTCATGCTAGCAGATCAGATTAGAGGAAACTAGTTCTCATGTAGAATCCACTTTCAAGGCTATCTGAATAAGGGAGTTCTCCAAGCTCCAATTGTAGGAATGCCCAACCTAAGGAGATGTATTTTATATTTTAGTCTTTATCTTTTATGTATACATTTTACTTTTCAAAATACTTTGATCTTATATATACATATATAAACTAAAGATATTTGATCTGAAATTTTGATATTCAAATGGATCTTGTGAAGTCAATCTTTTTGGATTCAATTATTTTTTCTCAACTTTTGAAATCTGTGATATGTAGAAATTATTGGATTTATTTATTTTCATTGGAAATTATCAGTCATGCCTATAGTGTTATTTTTCTTAAGAAATATATGCAAGTCACTTAAATTCTATCTAAGACATTTAATAGCAACATTTCACTTTATTCCATTTTGAATTAACTTAGTTTATAAGGTATCTATTGAAATTACAGTTATGTTCTATAAATAGTTTACTTATTGTAGTTCTATGTTGCTGTTGATCATTTCCACCTCATGTTCTTCCTCTAAATCCAGGCCTCTATCCCTCTAAACAATGAGACAAATTAATAACAAATTCAGCAAGTAGACATTTATCCCATTTACAAATTATGGTGCTTTCAAATATAGAGCTCAGTGCATAGAGTTTGGAATTTATTACAATTGTTAATAATGCTATAATACATACTGTAAAGCTATGCACTAAAAAGATTTGTTCTTCATTTACACAAAACTTTCTCCAAAATATATTTTGTAGACTGTCCCTCTTTTGTCTTGTTTTTGTAATAAGACCTCACTATTGAAATTGAAAATGTTGCAAGCTAACACAAATATATCCACAAATAATAGTATTTGGAGGGCTGTGTGGAAACCTATTACTGTGAAAATTTCCTGGAATCTATCATGGTGACCCTAATGAGGACTCTTAGTAAGGGAGGATATAGCCATCAAGGCTTTTAGTGGTCAGACTGGGTTACACTTGATTAAGGTTTTGGCCAAGGAGGTCACATGGAGGTCCCTAAACAATCCTGATGCTAGGACAGAATGCTTGTAGATGGAATCTTAAAAGTTCTTATTAATAAAATCAAACCTGAGGCGAGTTATTGGGGTCCATGCTGGTAGATCAGAGAGACAGAACAAGCCACACTATCTCACCTCGCCGATCATCACTGGTCTTGTCTCTCAGACTGGAGGCCTCTGAGTCCTCATCCGGAATGGGTCTCAGCTGAATTACTGCTCAAAAGCCTGAATGCTTAACCAGTCAAAAATGCTTCTAGTTTCTGGTCCTCACGCCTTATATATCTTTCTGTTTCTACACCACTCCGTGGATTAAAGGCTGGCTTTCTGGATTAAAGGCGTGTGTCACATCCTTGCTATTTCCAATGTGCCTTGAACTCACAGAGATCCAGAGGATTTCTATCTCTGGAATGCTAGATTAAAGGTGTGAGTGCCACCATTTTCTAGCCTTTGTATTTAGTGGCTGTCTTTCTCTGACCCCAGATAAATTTATTAGAGTACACAATATTTTGGGGAACACAATACCACCACAAATGCTGTTCTCTAAAAACTAACAGCTGGTCTCATTGCCAAGGACAACATCCAACCTGCCATTGAATGTAGAGAAGTTGGGCTGACGAGCGCTTGGAGCCTTCGTCCCTATGTTCTAGTCTCTTTAGTGTGAGAAGTACTCTGCAAGCTACAGACACCAACTCAGGCACAAATTCCTTCACCTACAATCTGTTCTTCCTGCAAGATATGCCAGCACAATTCTTGCACAGAACATGTAGCAGTGGTGAACTAATAGTAGGTTTAACTTCAGGCCTACAAAATGGGAGGGAGCCCATGATTTACACTGATAGGATGGCCAGGAATTGGAGATAGGATAGCCAAGAGACCTAGGGTAGAACCAAACACTGTTGGTAAAACATATAAACAAACAACAGCAACAAACACGAAATGAGATGATTCCTAATGATATTCTGCTATACTTTAGGTTGATGCCTAGTTGAGTTGTCATGACAAAGGCTTCCTCCAGCAGCAGGTGGGAACAGGTGCAGACATCCACAGCCAGTCATTATACACAAAGGGACTCTAAATTGTAAGTCTTTGCTGTGGAATAATCCTTTTGTATATTGTGAAGTTTTTTAGCTATGAATGGTTTAATAAACAAACTGACATGCCAATGGTTGAACAGGATAAATTTAGGAGGAAAAGGAGAATTGAGAATGCTTAGAAGGTGAAGGGTGGAGTCAGGATTTGCCAGCCAGACACAGAAGGAGCAGGAGATGAATGTGCCATGCTAATAAAGGCACTGCCATGTCAGAGAACATAAATAAGCGATATGGGTTAATTTAAAATGTAAGAGCTAGTTATCAATAAGCCTGAGCTATTGGCTGAGCACTTGTAATTAATGTTAAGCCTCTGAGTGACTATTTGAGAGTGACTATAGGACAGAAAATCTCTGGATACATATGGCACCCAAACATATGTCAAGAATTTCCACATAAAACCTGAGAAAGCTTGAAGAAAGGATTCTAAACACACAAAAGAATAGAATCAAGCATGGCTTCTTGTTAACTGTTTTTTCTTGAGTAGGCTCTATTTGATAACAGCAAACTGTGGCATAGCTTCTTAGGAGACAGCTTCCTGACTCAGCACTAGTGGCAAAAACCACGCAGTTCTTTTAAGAGGCCCTGCTTCCAAACACTTAAATTGGGTTTCTGAGCACCAATTTGCATGTTACTTGGTGTTGGCATGGATCCAACAACTTTCTAGAGTTGGATATCATAACTGTAATTCTTACTTAATAACAGTTTTTGTTGTAAATAATCTTATTATGTTAAAGTTAAGACCTCCCTTTTTGATTTGACAAAAAAGGAAAAAGGCTGCAGAATCATCCTTTTGTATACTGTGAAGATTTGTAGCTGTGTTTGGTTTAATAAACAAGCTGACTGGCCATTAGCTGAACAGGATAAATGTAGGCAGGAAAGCCAAATTGAGAATGCTGGGAAGGAAAAGGGAGGAGTCAGGAGTCACCAGCCAGATGCAGAGTAAGCAGGAGGTGAACATGCCATGATAATGAAGGTACCACCACACAGCAGAGTGTAAATAAGAAAAATGAGTTAATTTAAAATGTAAGAACTAGTTAGTAATAAGCCTGAGCTATTGGCTGATTTTTGTAATTTATATCAAGCCTCTGAGTAATTATTTGAGAGCAACTTCAGGACAGGAAAACAATCTCCAAAAAAATAATAGAATTACTTAAACTCAGCTATACATCAGAGGCAAAGACACTAAAGCAGTCTACTTTACCAACATTCAGACACCAAGTCTTGCTGATCTCTTCTTTAAAACATTGCTTCATTTCCATTTTTCTCTCCATGTTTCTATACAGAGGCTTGCTGTTGAAAACTGTTTCAACCCTCTTCCCATTTTTGATTTCAGTCAGATTCTGCACGCACATACCTAGTTCTGTTTTCTCTGTCTATGGTTCCTCTGACTCTACCTGATACTCTATGGTTCATGTTTCAAATCCTTGTAAAAAATAATCTTGATCACATACTACTGTCTGTCATATAATAGTTTATTATATTAAAACAAATCATGATGTACAAGAAAACTTATAATGTACCCTGTGCTATTATTTTGTGCATTTGGAGAAAAACCCAGGCACATACAGTGGTAGCTTCATTATTTAAGTGTATGCATTCAACACCTTTATACCCACTCACTCTGCATTTATTATATAATTATTTATGACAGAGACTGGTTAACAAGGAATCAAACACTTGAACTTTGACTTTCTTAACACCTAGATATAAAAGACATCTATTTAATGGGGTAGAAGTATGAGTGGTCAAATGTAACATATTCTAGAAATCTTAAATTACAATAGTCTTCCATGATAAAGCATAAATAGTGGATTTTCTCAAATTTATAAACAGAAAGCTTTCAAGTTGGGAATTGGTTAAAAACTTAATTCATATTACTGTTCCAAATCTGCATTTGCAAAGCAAATTGTCTTTTAATGTTTCAATCTGTTTTAAAGGGTTAAGTAGAATTCAAATTGTGATGACTCTGAGTCAAGCATGTGACAACTGTGATGAATGCCTGCAAAGAGATATATTTATAGTTTATCTTAATATCAAGAAAGTATAATTTATACAATGCATTATATATTAGAATAAATCCTAGGCTTAGTGGCTTAGTGTTCTACTTTCATTTCTGTTAATGTGACGGCACATCTTACCAACACCAACAATAACAAAAAAAAAAACTTGAAGAGAAAAAGGGTTTCTTTGGCTTATGATTCAGAATAAAGTTTACCATATTGGGAAAGCCAAGGCAGGAACTTGAAGCAGTTTGATACAATAAGAGTAAAAGAGAGAGAAAGAGAGAGAGAGAGAGAGAAGTGAATGTATCTGTTCTTACTTATGCTTATCCCCAATAAAATGAACTTGACTGTATGTATCAGTCTCATAGAGATTTTATGAAAATATACAGAATAAATATTGAAAAAGTACTGGAATTCTGTATTCCTAAGAATTACACTGCTTATGCCACAAAAGGTGTAAAGATCCTTATCAAATATTCATGAGATTTAAACTCAGCACCTCATTAATATTTGCCTTTTTCAAGGTCTGACCCCTGATAGCATATTGTGCTTATATCATGTAGGTAATATGCCCCCAAAGTATATATAAATAATAGTATATAATAAATAAAAATATACACTTGTTACACAGTATATTATCATTATTTTTATCAGATGTACTTAGTTATAGTACATTTTATAGTATTCGTAAGGTGTACTTCCAAATTGGGAAGAAAATATTTAATCCATACATTAGATTTAATTTTCATTAATTAGTTGATTTGAGATAATTGTTGCTTACTCTTTGTCTGAGTCACATTTCACTCCTCTATATCATTGTAATGTCCATAGGGTTATGTTCATTTTATAAATGGAAACACAATTATAGACGTAAACTTAGACTATCATAACCCTTTTACTAAGACACTGCTTGAACTTTCTGGGCCTCTATACTTGGAATGAATCACCAGATTTTCTCTTTGTTTTTTAATATCAATTGCTAAATTTCTGGGGTGTTTTTAGTAGCAATATCCCCCCATCTAGGCCCTGTGCTCTCTAATTGCTTGATTTGTTTGCAAACACCTTCCCATAGAGTTAACTCCTCCACCATTAAGAGGTGGACTCATTAAGAGCATGGCTCTAAAGTTCCTTAGGAACTTCACATGTCTCTTCAAATTTCTGCTTATGAATATAGTCTATTTCTGTTTTCTTCTCATCATGCTCTTCAGCTTTAGGAAAGTATGATTGACCCATGCTAGATCACAAACAACAACATCACAATCTTTGTAATTCTGGCCATACTTTGTTCCCTGTGGAAAACAACTTTTAATAGCACTTCTGTTCTAATGATGCTACACGAACCGATCTGTAGAATGGATTTTATTATTCCTAAAACAGAAGTCATATGACAGATAACACCCTATAGCTGTGACAAATACCATAGAGGCCATTTTAAGCACATTGTAAGGGCCTTCAACTGCTTTGCAATTTGCCATCTGAGTTCCTCCTAAGTTTATTAAGAAGATATCAGGATCTAAATATTCTCTCTGTGCAGTTATCAACTGTTCAGCAGCTGTTTGTTAAATAACAGATTCCTTAGAGGAACGTCAGATTCAAATTAAACATTAAATGTCTCAGAGAAACAGAAATAAATGCATGAATCTAAAATATAATCACATTTTGCCATTTTAATTTTATGTTCAAACATTTTGGGTTTTTTTTGAGATTTTTTAAAATGTTATTTTATTTAATGTGATTATCTGAATGTGTGCTTGTGAAACGCATGTGAGCAGTACTCACAGAGACCAGATGAGGGCGTAAAATGCCAAGCGACTAAATTTACAGACAGTTATGAGCCATCATGTGAACCTGAGGCCAGTGAAAGAACAGCCAGGGTTGTGTACCACTAAACAATCTCTCAGGCCCACTAAGTTTTATCAGAAGATGGTAATCATGTGGTGCATTTGAAAAGAGGGTATCATGAACATTGTCTGCAAAATGCCCAGGCATCTAGAGGACTATGTGGTACAAATAAGATAACCTCTGTAAACTTTTATTTAACATTGGGTGAAATATTTTATCTAATGAGATCCATTTTACACACATTAATGTTCTCATCCCATTAATACTTGTAAAATTGTATTTACTTTATAAGCTACATTCTAAGTAACATTATTTTCTTATTTAATATTATTTTTTCAAATTATATTTTGCATACATTTTCTATTTTACATAATAAATATTTATTGAGAACTCATTGTGGGTCATCTGGTTAGAGTTGCTTGTTTTCTGGCAAATTATAATCCATTGATGTCGATTCGCAATAATGATACAAAATGAAAAAGTCAAAATAATCTCATAACAGATTACACTGGTAGTATATGGAAGGCCTCAGTGCTCAAGCATAGAGAAGTGTTTAAAGTGATTTTTTGTAGGGAACAACAACATTCTAAACTAGGAAAGACAAACAGGGCTGAGGTGAAAGGAAATATTGAAGTCATACTGAATTAAGAAGAGCTGTTGGGAGATAATGATAGCTCATTTACACACTGCTTTCCAGTGTAGGATCAAGGGCATCTACTTATAGCTTTAAAGAGGATATTGTGGAAGTTCGGCGGTGGTGGTGCACACCTTTAATCCCAGCACTTGGGAGGCAGAGTTAGGCAGATCTCTGTGAGTTCCAGGTCAGCCTGGGCTATAGAGTGAGATCCAGGACAGGCACCAAAACTACACAGAGAAACTCTGTTGTAGCATGAATCTTAAAAGTTCTTATTAATAAAATAAAACCCAAGGCCAGTTATTGGGGTCAATGCTGGTAGATCAGAGAGACAGAACAAGCCATAGCTATCTCACCTCCCCGGATCCTCAGCTGGTCTTGTTTCCTCAGACTCGAGGTCTCTGAGTCCTCATCCAGAATGGGTCTCAGCTGAATTGCTGCTCAAAAGCCTGAATGCTTAACCAGCCAAATGCTTAACCAGGCAAATGCTTCTAGTTTCTGGTCCTCCCGCCTTATATACTTTTCTGCTTTCTACCACCACTCCCTGATTAAAGGCTTGCTTTCTGGGATTAAAGGCATGATAAATCACCATGCCTGTCTGTATCCATGAACACATGGATTTCTGCCTCTGGAATGTTAGGATTAAAGGCATGTGCTACCACTGCCTATACTTTATGTTTAATATTGTGGCTGCTCTGGCTCTGACCCCAGATAAGTTTATTAGAATGCACAATATTTGGGGGAATACAATACCACACACATCCCTAATCATCAGGGAAATGCAAATGAAAACAACTCTGAGATACCACCTTACGCCTGTCAGAATGGCTAAGATCAAAAACACTGAAGACACTTTATGCTGGAGAGGATGTGGAACTAGGGGAACTCTCCTCCACTGCTGGTGGGAATGCAAGCTTGTACAACCACTTTGGAAATCAATATGGCGCTTTCTTAGAAAATTGGGAATCAATCTCCCCCAAGATCCAGCTAAACCACTCCTGGGCATATACCCAAGAAATGCTCAATCATACCACAAGAGCACTTGCTCAGCTATGTTCATATCAGCATTGTTTGCAATAGCCAAACCTGGAAACAACCTAGATGCCTTCAACTGAAGAATGGATAAATAAATTGTGGCAATATACACAATGGAATACTACACACTCTGTCTTGAAAAAAAAAAAAGAGGACATTGTGGAAAACAGGGCTTGTTTATCTTCTTTTTGTTTAAGCATACTTTAATCACACACAGTCACCTTAATCTGAAAATAATGTGGATAATGGCTCTAGAGAATGAAGCACATAGACAGAATAGCATGTAGAAAGGCTCAGAGGCCGTAAGTTTTGTGCTATATTGGGAATGCATCCATAAGACTGAAGAATGATGCTTATCCTGTACTGGGTTGACTATATTGAGATACATAGAAGCCAGATAATAAAATGCCCAAACAAATTAATAATGGAATAATGTTTACTACAGAAAGTATTTTGGAAGTATTCCAAGAAGTAAACTTTATACTTTTATATCTGAAAAAATATAACTTGCTTAACATTACTGAAGCTTATTTTTATTATATTCATTGGCCCTCTTTATCCTTCTTTCCACCTTTATGGTCTCACTCAACTGTGGAATGAAATCTGTAACATAAAACAATGAACTATACTGAGTATGTGAATATATGTATATTGTCATTGCCTATACACTGCATCATAATAATCTGTAAAATATTTTCATTTTTATTATTCACTGTATTTAATCTAGCATGTATTCAGTTTTTATGGAAGAGGCAAATGATGTAGTTCGGTGATATACTGTTGGCCTAGATAGTCATGTGTGTGTTTGATCTCTGATCCTTTAAGTATATTCAAATAAAAATAGTAATTAATCAAAAATCGAATAGTAAAGTGGTTGTCCAAGATATATATGAATGGTATTCCCTTTTATTTAAGAGACTTTGATAATTTGGTTTTCTAATTATCTAATTATCTAATCAGACCATGTACTAAGATGCCTCTCCTGAAAATGTAAGCATTTTTTTCCTTTTGTCTCCTGTGATAGGTGAGTTGCCTTTTGTACTGTGCCTCTACTCATCATCAGAAGTATTTTACTTCTGGCATTTTTTTTTAACTTCTGAATTTCAAAAGTATATGCTATCTTTATATCTATGAAGAGAGAGACTCAGAGTTCCAATGTTGCTCTCATTTTACCTGCTTTCTGTAATCCGCTATTCCAAAACAAAGATAACACTATTTGAATTTTCAGGGCAAACTATGGAAGAGTGTTTTTGTTGTTAGGTTGTTTTGTTTTGGAAGAATTTTTAAATCATTTATACTCTAATCATTCCCAAGAATACCGAAGCTGCATATTGAATGAATGTAGTGGTAATGATAAGTATCACATTGCTTTGTGAAAATTTCCTTTTGTTCTGATCTAACTAGGAGTGGAAGACTAGCTGCTGTACCATGCACAGGACCAACATTTCTTAGAATTCCATTTGTTCATATATATCCTGAAATTGAATGCTTCTCTTTATTGCTTCGAAAAGTGTAATGTCAACATACTCATAAGAATCTGGCTGCATGGTGATAACTCTCTCAGGAGTTTGATATTCATTGTTCCAAAGTCATACAGATTTTATTTCTAGCATTCCACTTGGAATATGGAGATATAGGGTAGGAGATGACTATAAATATTTCTGTGATATTTTCTTTAATAAAATTTTAATGAAACTTTTTGTTCTTGATTTGTAACTTTATCTTCTTCCAGTATTATTACTTATTTGTACTAATCTGTGTTCTGATGTTTTGGCTTATTTATATATGTATCAGTTTTCTCCAGTTCAATTATAATTACTGGTATAGTGATTTCATATTGTAAACATAACAATTTACCAATCCTCCAACAGTTCCTGAAGTTTCAAGTCTTTAAAAGGCAGCAAGGAAAAACTATATTTCACATCATTATATTTACATTATGTATAAGAATAAATGCAGAGATGTGCTTCTAACTTTTTTTTAATTTTAGTTTTGTGAGACAAGGTTTCTCTTTGCAGTTCTGGCTGCTCTGGAACTTGCTCTGTTGACCAGGCTGGCCTCAAACTCAGAAATCCACCTGCCTCTGCCTCACAATGCTGAGATTAAAGGCATTCACCACCATTGCCCAGTTTTCTAATTTCCAACTGATAGAATATATCATGTTTAACTAAGTTTGACCTAAACTTCATACACATTTTAAGGTTAGTTGAAAGATTTTTGGGGGAAGAGTGAACTGGGTACATGTAAAGACTAGCCCTCTAAAATTATTTTTGAATTTTTAATTAAAATATAATTATATCCATTCTGCATTTTCTTTTCTTCCCTTTAACCATTTCCTCTAAAAATTGATGACCTTTTCCTTTTATTATTTCTATTATTAAGCATTGTTTTTCAATTATATTTACTGATATACATATATATATATATATCAGTATATTAGTATAAGATATTTATCAGTAAATAATATATATTAATATATTAGTATAAGATGATAGATAGATAGATAGATAGATAGATAGATAGATAGACAGATAGATAGATGTAGATAGTGTATGAATGAGAATTACACCCAAAGGCTTATAAGCTTGAATGCTTATTCTCACTTGATGAACTGTTTAGGAAAGATAAGGAATTGTGGCCTTCAGGGAGGAAGTGTATCACTGCAGGTGGGGTTTGAGGTTTCAAAAGCCCACATAGCCTACACAAAGTCCAATTATTCTCTCTCTCTCTCCCTCCTTCTCTCTCCCCTCTCTCTAATATAGTTCAAGTTTTATTTTAACCACCACAACTTGAATGTTGTGTGTAGTTTATAGGAATCTCCCAAAAAGACAGCCTCTATGCCCATTGTTCATTCTTCTTCATCAATATGTTTATAATGTTGTTGAAATACTGATGACTTATCAGACAAGAGTAAGGATTTTAAAGAGCTAAATGATGGATTTAGTGGAGAACAGTTGATATATTAGCCATGGATATGTCACTTCAAGGAAAAAAAAATGGATTAAGAAGGGAAATTGTTTATATAAATGTTTAGCCAGAAGTGTAGACAGGGAAATTTTTAGCTTCCTGCCTTAGGTAGTGGTAACTTGATTTTTTAAAAAAAGTAAACAAGTCTATGAAAATGATAAATTAAAATTTGGGGCTCAGTAACATGACATGGGCCTCAAGTTGGACCAGCCATATGTTAGCCAGTCCCATAAATACTACAACACCATTACCCCATCAGATTATGTAGACAAGACAATCCCTAGGTGGAAGGTTTTGTGGCAGGGTTGATGTCCCAGTCCCACCACTGGGTGCTTTGTTTGATTACAGCAGATGGCAGGTTCAGGCTCTGTATCCCCATTAAGAGGAGTCTTCACAAGGTTACTCCTATAGATTGCAGGGAGTTTCCACTGTGCTAGGATTGTACATCTCAGGAGTAATATAGGATAAATAGTCTGTAGCAGACACTGTATACAGATCTATTCTTAGAGTGTTTTCCTCATAGATCATTTATAGGAGTAGATATTATTAAAAATATTGTTATTTTGAAAAACTCAATTACTTAATATGTATGAGTTTATATCTGGGTTAATATTAGTCATCAATAAGGCTGATAATTGCTGTTATTCCATTTGGATAGTTTTAATCATGAACACTTAAATAGATGAAATTATAAACAGACACTCTGAAACAGAGTACCTACTTTTTATAATGCTTATATAACCAGTCTGCATGCAAGGTGACTTCTGCACTGCAATCTTGTTCATCTAAGTAGACAGAAACAAGAAATTTTTGTTTATATTGAAAAATACTCTGGCTGAATGAAATGCTCTTGGTTTATCTACCTAATATGATATTATTCCTAATAATTTTCAGTGAAATATAGAACTACATAGATATTTTCTCGCTATAAATCAACAGCTACACACTGTGAACATTTTAAATGAAGTTTCATTTTTTAGATGTATTTACTTTGTACTGTATCAAGTGAAATAAAAAAATTGATAAACTGTCAAGAACAAAGACATTTTCCATTGAATATATAACATAAACTGTAAACCCGGTGTGAGACATATCACAGCTGGAAATAGTTCTGATTTTGCTGTGGTGAACTTCTAAATATTGGGCCTTTTCCCCCCAGTACTTACAGAAAGACATTTTTTGACATTCCTGCCAACTGGCTCAACGACAAAATATGAAGCAATTGTGGAGATAAAGTGAAAATATAAACTCTTTCCTCACTTCTGGGAGAGCACACTGCTTGTACAACTTTTGTGTGTGTTTTATATCTTATATCTAGATTTCATTTGAATGATGGAAATTGTCCAAAACAAGTGACTACAGAAGCAACATATTCTAAGTTTCTCAAATGGAGAAACTTATCGAAAGCTTTCTTTTACTTTACTTACCCTGATGGCACACAATGCATCCTTCAGCTCTACCTGAGATAAGAGTGAAATGAGCATGTTGCATCTCCAAAGATGAAGACAGAAGCAAATGGTCAGTAGAAGTACTCTAAATCCTTAAACTGTATTTGTAGAACCAACTGAGTAGTCCCAGGACTAGCTACCTCTGTAATTCTTTAACATGAAATAATACACGATTTAATTTAAGACACTGAATGCTTTAGTAATTTACCATTTTAAGTCATTGAAGGAAAATGTTATGTCATACATTTGTTCTCTGTTACATATGAAATTCTGTTGTTTTTAATGTTTATTTTTCTACTATCCATATTCAAACTATCACTTCAACAATAATAAAATATTATTGATCTTGAGTTCTATTCAAATGTGTATACTTTCCTTGGAATATGTTTTTTGCATTTTGAATTAGAGAACAATTGTGAATTGCTTGTCCCAGGGGACTGGGATGTGCCAATTAATTGCTATGTCTAATGATGTCATGTTCAGCTGTTTCAAAAAGGTTTGCTTTAAATTTTAAACTGATAAGAACAGATACTACACTTGATCTTAGCCAAAAGGCCGAGGGGCGATTGCTTTAAATTTTAAATCTATGTACTATATAAAATGTGAGTTATAGCTGATATTTATAACAAGTATGATATTCTTACGCCTGGGTGAACAGGTGAAATGATGACTGGTCCCTGACAGCTCTGCTCTCTACAGCACTGTCTCAGTTGTGTGATACCCACAGTTCTTCAAAAACGGTTTTGATGTTCAGATAAAGAACTTGTTAATACTTTAAAGTTCTAAACCTAAGATCTACAAAATTCTTCTCTTCTAACTGTAATATGTGATGGTTTTACTCATGCAGGAATATTCCTACGATATATACACTAACTACTCTCCTTCAGGCATTTTGGGATGCTAGCATTACAGTGAAAAAAAATATAAGTTGTCATCTGAAAAACCTAGCCAATATAACACCATTTGAGAAAAGGAATGATCTGATGACTGAGTAGTTCTTGAATTCACATTCATGGATATTTTATTTCTATATTCTCCTCAGAACATCTATATTATATCCTTCCCTTTAGTTTTGCCTAAAGAAAGGAACAAACTGAATATTTATCATAGGAAATGTTACACAGGTATTCATGCCAATGAATTTAAACAACTCTCCCATATTAAAATATAGCAAGAAGAGCTATAAACCACAAAAGGGCTCCCTTTGTAACTTCACTATAATGCCACCCAATTTTGGACTAAGGCAACCATTGTAGTACTCAAATGTATTAATGATAAGGATATATCCTGAGATATGTGTCACTAGGGGATCTCATTATTGTACAAACATTGTAGAGTGTATTAGTCAGACTAATATCCTATGACATGTAGCGATATGAAGGCATTTGGTATATTAAAGTATTTTGTTATATTCCTCTCAACACATTAAGGCAATCTCATTTTAAACTACCTACCTCATTAATTCACATGGTTTGTTTTCCTTTTTAAAAATTAGGATTTATTTATTTATTTTCTTTTTCCCTTCTTTGAATAAAGTATATTTAAAATATATAGTACATGTACTTATGGATATATATATTTTGTTTTACAATACCATTCAGTTCTACGTATCAGCCATGGGTTCCCCTATTCTCCCCGCTCCCACCCCCTCCCCAGCCTACCCTTCATTCCCACCTCCTCCAGGACAAGTCCTCCCCCGAGGACTGAGATCAACCTGATAGACTCAGTCCAGGGAGATTCAGTCCCTTCCTCCCAGACT
Source organism: Peromyscus leucopus (assembly GCF_004664715.2). Lineage (NCBI taxonomy): Eukaryota > Metazoa > Chordata > Mammalia > Rodentia > Cricetidae > Peromyscus > Peromyscus leucopus. The sequence goes on from NC_051068.1 coordinate 85,592,722, forward strand.
GAGCCAAGTGTCCCATGGGAGGCCTTACCTTCTCTGAGGAGTCGGTGGGAGTGGGGGTGGGGGATGGGGGAAGGTGTGGAGTGGGGGGAAGTGGGAGGAGGGGAGAGAAGGGGAACTGTGGTTGGTATGTAAAATGAAAAAAAAACCTTTTAAATAAAATAATATTAAAAAATGAAAAAAAATTAGGATTTAATATTTTTGACCTTTATTTTATTCTTCTTTATAGTCCTCAGAATCTTGTTCTTTCCATTATAGCTGTACAGTTATTATATTTGATACAGTATAAATGGTAAAATAAATCTGCTATTCCCATTGCATCCAGAGATAAGCATCAGTTTACAGCATACAGGGTTAAAAGTGGTCTTGAATTTTCTATACACAGTGATTGATAGTAGTGTAGCTCAGTCATCCTGGAATTTACCCTGAATTTGTACAACCAACTCCCAATGGACTTGAATAATACACAATCTGTTTTTAGAATTTATTCATTGTTTTTGCTTGTGAAAATAACTAGTTAAAATTAAAAATACTAGATATTTATCCACTCAATTCTAATTCAACAGTATGGGTTAAACATATTGTATCTTAACTCTTACAGACAATTTAGGCCACATTGATGCAGACAATTCAGAATCTTCTCATGCCAGCATATTCTTGTTTCTTTTCTCACTGTAGTTTAATGTTAGCTTTCGAACATATTGAAAGTTGTCCTGGTGAACTATAGAGAAAAAAAATTAAGTCAGGGATCTATTCTGGTAATATTGTAATTGTATTGGAGGCAGCATACACTAATCAAAAATACAAAATAACTTATTTTCCTTCTACATATAAATAATCTCTATCTATGAGAAAACCAGCAAAACTTATTGATAATATCATTTAGACATTGTTCAGGGGAAAATGGGAATTAGTCGAATCTTAACTAATTTAGTGAATAGTGAAAGTCACAGACAGTGCTTACTCACAAATGTACAATGGACATATCAAAGTTTCAGTGTGGCAAAATAATGAATCAATGATGCAGACCAATAAACTTTGATCAAAATTCCCCACATAAACAAATTAAAATATAACAATAATGCTATGCACACAATTAGCAGAACCATTGTTAAAACAGTAACTGAAAATGTGGTTCATATTTATTAATATTTTCTGGGATGAAAAGTGTATATAGGTGTCTGAAACATATTTAGAACATTGCAGACAATGTTTTCATTTTCATAACACAGGTGGGAATTTAAATCTTAAGTAAAGTAGTAAACTTTACAGAGCAATTAGTGACAAATTAAAAAAAAATTGAACTTAGAAATAAAATATTCTTAGAAACTGACTTATGTTAGACATTTTGTAATTACCACAAGATAAAGTAATGAAAAGTTATGAAAAAATTCAGACTTTGATTAGAAATGTTTTAAATTAAATTAGTATTTGGAGCAAATAGAAAAAAAACTCTAAAATGTCATATAAGCTTAAGTTAACCAGAACTAACAAAAAACATTTCCAGGCTGGAATAACATTTTTTTCATTGACAGTAGTATGTCTTCTGTGGCATCTTCCAAGATCATGGCACAAAACATCCAGGAAATTTGGGATTCTATGAAATTAAAGAAATTGAGGAATAATAGGAATACAGTAAGAAACCCATGTCAAAGGCATAGAAAATATTTTCAACAAAGTAGTAGAAGAAACTATTGCTAACCCAAAGAAGATAAGGCCTATCAAGTTCCAAGAAGCATATAAAACACCAAACACATTGAAAAATAAAAGACATTCCCCTCTGTGCAAAATAATCAGAACCCTAAATTTACAGAACAAAGAATATTAAAAACAGTAAGAGTAGAAGACCAAGTAACATAAGAAAACAGAACTGTTAGAATAAATCCTATATATGAGTGTGTGTGTGCGCGCATATATATGTGCAACTAAAAAAACTAGTTATCAAGAAAATATATAAACTAATTTAAAATCAGATATTGTAATTGGAAGTTTCGGTTCCATCAACAACTCCCAAGATACCCAGTAGTTGCTTCTCAAATAATTGACTCAGAGGCATAATATTACTTGTCAATGCTCATCTGGTAGTCCAGGCTTATTACTAACTAGTTCTTACACTTAAATTAACCCATAATTCTTATCTTGGTTTAGACACATGGCTTGATACCTTTTCTTTTCAGTACAACATTCTTTCATCTTGCTTCCTCTGTGTCAAGCTGGTGACTCCTGACTCCACCCTCCTTCCCATCATTCTCAGTTTGGCTTTCCTGCCTAACTTCCTGCTCAGCTACTGACCTGTCAGCTTTGTATAAGCAAATGAGAATAATACATATTCATAGTGTACAAAAAGATTGTTCCACAGGAGGATATAGATTCAAACAGAGAATTCTCAATAGAGGAAACTCAAATAAAAAAAAATTCAAAAATATTTCCAATATCTGTAGTCACCAGGGAAATGTAAATCAAAAATACATTGAGATCATTTTATACCCATCAGAATGGCTAAGTTCAAGAAAACAATTGATAGCTCATGCTTGTAAAACTTTAAAATAAGGAGAACACTCATCAGTTGCTGGTAGGAGCACAAACTCATACAGCCATTATGCATATCAGTGTGGCAGTTCTTTGTGATGATCAGAATCAATCTACCTCAAAATTCAGCTATTAAATATATACCCAAAGGATTCTTCACCCTACCACAGAGACATTTGCTCAACCATATACATTGCTGCTCTATTCATAATAGTCTGAGACTGGAAACAACCTATTTTTCTCTCAAAATAATGTATAAAGAAAATTTGATCCATGTGGGAGTCTATGGGAGTATAGCTCTGATCTGCTCCCACCTACTAAAGGGTTCTTGGGTAGAGGAGAGAGGAATGACATAATATTAGACAGAAAGATAGAAAGAGACAACAAAAAAGACAGAGACACTGGACAGCTTTGGGAGGGCCTTGGATCAATATCCAGTTGCACCCAGAGCTTTATTCAAAAGAGCTTTTTATAATATGCCAAGGGGAGAAGCAAAAGACCTCCCCCTTGCAAGATCAAAACACACTGTACCTTCCAAACACCTGGAAAACATGCATATGCCAAATCATCTCTTTTTGCAGGTCTGCTGGGTAAAGCAAACTCAGATTCTCTGACCCTGACTGAGTAAAGTCTCACTAGGTACCATCTGTGGGCCACCACAGTTCCCCATCCTTTATATTATAAAGGGCTCAAGTGAGGGTACAGAGCTTAATTCTACACAGCTGTGAATCAACTTTCCACCAAAAGCTTGTAAGTAGCTGGAATAATTATAGCATTACTCCTGCTTATAGCTGCTATACTTCCTAGTAAAGGAGTAGAGAATGATAACAATGGAATGACCTTTTCAAATGGGTCTAAGATGACTACAGCAGCATTAGCTGCACTAAGCCCTTTTTGAAATCAATAAACTTCTAATGCAACCACATCAAATAAATCAATAAACTCCTGATATAACCGAATGAAGTCAATCTAAATAAAATTGACAAAAATGGGTTGTGGGGGGGAGCCCAAGCTGGACATCTCATTTCACCAAATGAAGATTCCAGTACCAGGGTTGGGTTATATCTAATGAAGCTGTTGGGCATTAGGAATCCCATTGGAACCCTAAAACCCAGGTTGTTGCCAAGATTATTAGTTGCTCCCCACAAACAGACAGCAAGGCCCCATTCCGGAAGACAACACCTACACAAATCATTGAATCTGGAGAAGTCAAGCTGGTGGCAAAATATAGCCTTTAACCTATGTTTTAGGGTCTTTGATACAAGAAGTTCTCTGTAGCCTACCAAATGGAAAATGGCAACACAAAGGCAACCACAAAACCTTTGATGACAACGATATGTTGCCTGGAAGATATGCTAGGGCAATGATTGTACAAAACTTATGGGAGTAACCAACCAATATCTGATTTAACATGAGGCCCAATCCACAAGAAGGTACCCATGCCCATACCCAATCCAAAAAGAGCTTGGGTGACCAAGAAACTCAGACTACACTGCTCAGTGCCCTAGGTTACCCTAGGGCAACAATTTTTACAACAAACAAAATGACTCCTAGGGACAACCATTGATACTCATAGTTCCTCATAGTTAAGTGCCTTACTCAGCCATCATCAAAGAAACTTCTTTCTGCAGATGGGAATAAATCCCAAGACCCACAGCTGACAAAATGAGAGACCATCGAACACTTAGCCCTAAATGGAATGTTTCCATTACATCTCTGCTCTCAGAGCTCAGGAAAGCATGCAGATAAGGCCTAAAGATTGTAAAAGCCAGAGGAGACGAGGAACACCATGGAAATAAGTTTCTCTATAGCAACATCTCTATAGCAACAGGATGGTGGATGACTATACGAACGCACAGTGACTGAGCCAGCATGAACAGGGTTTGCATGGATTTGCACCAGAGGCCATCCTGGAGCTGAAAGGAGATGTGGACACGTGATAATACCCCTAATCCAGAAGCAATCTTATTTGATAAGCACTTGCAAATTAAAATGTGGTTTCCTCCAAGGGAGTCTCACGGGGCAGGGGGGACACAAAAACAAAAACTACTCTTAAGTGTAGGCTACATGCCCAGCAGGAGATGGACAACAGAAAATGAATTTAAAGGAGTCTTTGGAGGTTTCTTGTGTCATAATGTTGTGTCAATGGTCCACACCTCTTTAAAATTTTTTTTATCAAATATTTTTAAATTTATCTATACATTTTTTAAAATTTTTTCTTCTCCTGAATTTTAACCCTATAAATCCTTTCCATATATATTATAGCTACCAGTTTTTGTTTTATTGGTTTCCTGCTGGTGCAAATAAGTTGGTCTCTGCATCTTTATCTATTTCTTGGGGTCTTTTCTTTATTTTGGTTTGTTTTTCATATTCCAATGTATTAGCTTTTATTTTGTCTTATTGTATATTGTTTTATTTTCTTTTATTGTTGTTCCCTAGAATCTTGTTTATTTTTTAATAAGAGATAGAAACTCAGAAAATGGTGGATCCTGATGTGAGGGGAGGTGTAAGGAACTGATAGGAATAGAGTAGAGAGAGGTAATACCATGATCATGATATACCATATGAGAAAAAAATCTATTTTCAATAAAAGAGAAAAAAGAAATTTTATTATTTTTACTTATTTTGGGATGTCAGTATACCAAAATCAAAAATAAAATAAATTATTGTTGTTATGGAACCTATGATTAAAGTACTTAAATTTATATAAGAATGAGAATCAAAAGAAGATACCATATACTTTTTATTTTTAATTGCTATGAATAATTTTTATTTAATTGTAATATTATATTATTTTAAATTTACATTAGTATGCTTCAGAGTGCCCATTGTTATTAGGACATTGTCTATGTTTCCACTTCTAGTTGTGAAAGTTCTCAGTTGTGTTCCTCAGCTGTGAGTTGAAAGGATAACACCACCAACCAGAAAGCCCAAAGTGACCAAATATAATACTCCTTTGTTTAATTAATAAAATGGTCACTGGTAAACTCAAGTGAAAATTGCTCTCATTAAGTGGGTATTGAGAGCAATGTTCAAAGGCTAATTTACAAAGCTCATGAATTTAAGGTGAATTCATGACTTTCATTCCTCAATGGCAGTACCAGGAAATGGGAAAATGGCCTCACAAGACTAAGGCAAGAACATATATTAAATAACAGGAATACAGACACCAGCCTTCCAGAACTGTTTTCTATTGGTAAAACATTTTAAGTTTCCTGAAATTGAAGCTATTAGTAATAGGAGTGAGCCTCCTTCTTAGAAAGTATGATGAGCAGAGACACATACTGGTTTACATACTTGAGAAAGTCATTATTTCCTCTGCTATTTTTGACTTCCCTCAATGTCGTTTAACAGACATTGTCTCAAGACTGACCCCATTAAACTTTATAATGTGGTAACTCAGGTTCAGAAACACATTCTTTAGACAGCCAGCTGAATTTTCCTGCCAAATGCTACCTAAATCCTGCGAGTTGAGATTAAATAATTTCTTAAATGATGTATACAAATTTTGAAATAATGGCAAAAATCAGACACACAGTTCCAAAAAAAAAAAATTACTGGTAAGGGTGAATCAGGCTAGCAAATAAAATTAATGTGGATCATCACAGTGCTTTATATAAATCCTATTCTTGATCTTCCAATAAATAAATAAAAACAATACTTTGAATAATAATAATGCATTAATTTCACAGTTTTTATATGATTCTTTGCTGTTCAATTTTGTAGGAGATCCTAATTTGTATTCTTTTTCATAAATCTCACTGGCATTGTCTGCCAGAGTTCAGCTCCAGATAAGGGCAGAGTCTGAAGATGCATGGATACAAGAGTGGCAAGGGAAGAATCCAACGTGGGATAGATACTTAGTTTCATTTTAGGAAAGATGGACAATGAGGAAGCCTAAGGGAGTCATTGTCAGTAGGACAGGTCCTAGCATAGGATATAAAGGGTCGGCATGGGAAGGAAGTGAGGCTGGCCATGGTGATTGGGAGAATCTTGCAGCCTGACTGACTAGTAGCCAGAGTGCTTCTTTATGTACACAGAATTTAGCAAGCAGGGATATGTATATGATGTTCCAAAATACAGATCAAGATCATATCATTTTTGGTTTTGGACATGTGTTTTACTTCCTTTTGCTCTTTTTTTCTCTCTCTCTCTTTTTTTGCATTTTTTATTATTAAAAGATTTCCTATTCATTTTATATAACAACTACAGATTCCCTTGCCCTTCCTCCTCCAACCCCCCAGCCAGCCTCCCCTCCCATTCCCATCTCCTCCAAGGCAAGGTCTCCCATCGGGATTCAGCAGAGCCTGGTATACTCTGTTGAGGCAGATCCAGTCCTCTTCTCCCTGCACCAAGACTGCTTAAAGTGTCCCACTATAGGCACTAGGCTCCAAAAAGCCTGCTCATGCACCAGGGATGGGTCCCAAACCCACTGCCTGGGGGCCCCCTAAACAGTTCAAGCTAAACAACTGTCTCACCTATCCAGAGGGCCAAGTCTGCTGCCATGGGGGCTTCTCATCTATTGGTCCACAGTTCATGTGTTTCCACTACTTTGGCTGGCTTTCTCTGTAATTTTTCCCATCATGATCTTGATGTCTCTTGTTCATAGAATCCCTCCTCTCTCATCAACGGGACTCCTTGAGTTCTGCCTGGCACCAGCTGTGGATCTCTGCATCTGCTTCCATAAGTCATTGAAGGAGGGCTCTATAATGACACATAGGGTATTCAGCCATCTGATCACCAGAGCAGGCCAGTTCAGGCACCCTCCCAACTATTAGCAGTAGTCTAATATCATCCTTTTGGATTCCTGGGAACTTTCATAGTACTCTGTTTGTCCCTATCCCCATGATAACTTCATTTATCATGGTATCTCTTTCATTGCTCTCCCACTCTATCCCTGTTCCAGCTCCAACCTCCTGTTTCCCTATGTTCTTATGCCCCATCCCTGCCTTCCATTACCCCACATCACCCCCAGTTTGCTCATGTAGATCTCATCTATTTCTCCTTTGCTGGGTGATTCATACATCCTTCCTAGGGTCCTCCCTGCTAGTTAGCCTCTCTGAAGCTGTGGGTTTCAGTCTGGTTATCCTTTGCTTTATATATAGTATCCACTTATGAGTGGGTATATACAATGTTTGTTATTCTGAGACTGGGTTACCTCACTCAGGATGGTATTTTCTAGTTCCGTCCATTTGCCTGCAAATTTCATGATGTTATTATTTTTCTCTGCTGAGTAATACTCCATTGTGTATATATACACCATATTTTCTTTATCCATTCTTCAGTTGAAGGACATCTAGGTTGTTTCCAGGTTCTGGCTATTACAAGCAATGCTGATATGAACATAGCTAAGCAAGTGCCCTTGTGGTATGATTGAGCATTCCTTGGGTATATGCCCAAGAGTGGTATAGCTGGGTCTTGAGGGAGGTTAATTCCCAATTTTCTAAGAAAGCGCCACATTGATTTCCAAAGTGGCTATACAAGTTTGCATTCCCACCAGCAGTGGAGGAATGTTCCCCTTGCTCCACATCCTCTCCAACATAAGCTGTCTTCAGTGTTTTTGAATTTAGCCATTCTGATAGGTATAAGATGGTATCTCAGAGTCATTTTGATTTGCATTTCCCTGATGACTAAAGATGCTGAGCAATTTCTTAAATGTCTTTCAGTCATTTGAGCTTCTGTTGAGAATTCTCTGTTTAACTCTGTAGCCCATTTTTTAATTGGATTGTTGGGTATTTTGATATCTAGTTTCTTGAGTTCTTTATATATTTTGGAGATCAGCCCTCTGTCAGATGTGGGGTTGGTAAAGATCTTTTCCCATTCTATAGGCTGCTGTTTTGTCTTATTGACTTTGTCCTTTGCCCTAAAAAGCTTCTCAGTTTTAAGAGGTCCCATTTATTAATTGTTGCTCTCAGTGTCTGTGATACTGGTGTTATACCTAGGAAATAATCTCCTGTGCCAGTGCATTCAAGACTACTTCCTACTTTCTCTTCTATCAGATTCAGTATACCTGGATTTAGGTTGAGGTCTTTGATCCACTTGGACTTGAGTTTTGTGCATGGTGACATATATGGATCTATTTGCAATCTTCTTTTTTAATTTAATTCAACTTGAATAAAGAAAATGATAAAAACACTTGTCAGTAGTAAGACTTTGTATATGCAACATATGGAATTGGATTATATATTTTAAACTTTGGAAAGGAAATAATCTCAAATTTATAAAAATATTTCAAATAGAATGCAAAGCAAAACAAAGCCATTTTCTGTAGCAGGAATCTTAAAAGTTCTTATTAATAAAATCAAACCCGAGGCGAGTTATTGGGGTCCATGCTGGTAGATCAGAGAGACAAAACAAGCCACAGCTATCTCACCTTGCCGGATCCTCAGCTGGTCTTGTCTCCTCAGACTGGAGGCCTCTGAGTCCTCATACAAATGGGTCCTAGCTGAACTGTGTTGCTCCAAAGCCTGAATGCTTAACCAGCCACATGCTTAACCAGCCAAATGCTTAAACAGCCAAAAGCCTCTAGTTTCTTGCCCTCACGCCTTATATATCTTCCTGCTTTCTACCACCACTCCCTGGGATTAAAGGCTGGCTTTCTGGATTAAAGGCGTGTCACCATGCTTGGCTATTTCCAATGTGGCCTTGAACTCACAGAGATCCAGAGGGATTTCTATCTCTGGAATGCTAGGATTAAAGGTGTGAGTGCCACCATTTTCTAGCCTTTGTATCTAGTGGCTGTCTGTTCTCTGACCCCAGATAAATTTATTAGAATACACAATACCACCACATTTCTCTCTTTTTGTCTAAATTAAAGAAAGCTTATAACTAATACAAGAAAAACTATCTTCAATAAGTATATGCAATATACAGTCAAGATTACATTAACAATGTCTAGTCCATTAACATTGGACAGATCCAGACAAAAAACTCCATTATATATATTAACAATGTCCAGTCCAGTAACATCTGATAAACTCAGACCAAAAAATTTTCATTACTTATCTTATTTAAAACAAGTAGTTCCTTTTTAAAAGTAAATTCCATAATCTCCCTTTTTATCTTATCATATCCATATTCTCTCTTTTTTCTTTTCATAATAGATTCAGTAGTCTATCTTTTGTTATTTTTATATCTTCCCCTTTTTCTTCAGTGTAGATTCAATGATCTACCTATTTATCCTATTATTTCTTTATCTTTTTCTCAGAGTAGATTCGATGATCTATCTCATATCTATATTCTCTTTTTATCTTTTTTCTCAGAGTAGATTCAATGATCTATCTCATATCTATATTCTCTTTCCTTTTGCTTTCTAGGGGTGAAGATATCTTTAGGGAATCTTGAAAAGAAAATTTTTGGGTTAATCGTCAAGTCCTGTATCATTTGTCCAATCTCTGCATAATAGGAAAGTTCAGGGCTTGTTTCAAGTCCTTGTTCGAGTAGTCTGTCAGGCTGGATCATCTCAACTAGTCCTCTCAAAATTGTTCTGACCAGTTTGTAGTCCAAAGTCGATTTTCCATGGTGTTAATCGGCTTAATGGCTTTATCATAGTCCATGTGGAATCATCATTGTAGGATCCTGTCATCTTTTTGAAGATTTCAAAGTCACTGTTAGGCGTGGTCATGGTTTCCTGCGGACTTTTTTTTTTTTTTTTTTTTTTTTTTTTTTTTGGCCTCCTCTGTGGTTTGGAGCAATCATAGTCTGATAAATGTCTGTCTCTCGGAACCATGAACATTCTTCCCTAGAACAGAAAATCTTCACAACAATTTCTCCCCACCATTTGTCTTGCCAAACTTTTCTAAACTGACCTTTGCCGATGCTTTCTTGTAACACGATGGTCCTGGCAATTTTTCTCTGAACCAGCAGCAGTAAACCCTTTGTTCCAGGTAGCAGCATCACCGCAGTCACCAACATGATGAGAAGGAGCTGGCAATGTGGAGCAGTAGCCACTGCTTTCATGGTCCCACCACTGTTTGTGGCTCAGTCCGGGCCAAAGCTTCTCCCAAGCCTCCTAGGCTGGCTCAAACTCGGGATCCTCCTGCCTCTGTCTCCTTCAGCAAATCCAACCGGCGTGTGCCACCACAACCGGCTGAGTGTAGCTTGGGCCTGAGCTGGGGCTCACAAGGCCACAGGCAAACAGCTTTTTGATGAATTCGTACCACGAACGTTGGGCGCCAGATGTTGCAGGAATCTTAAAAGTTCTTATTAATAAAATCAAACCTGAGGCCAGTTATTGGGGTCGATGCTGGTAGATCAGAGAGACAGAACAAGCCACAGCTATCTCACCTCGCCAGTTCATCAGCTGGTCTTGTCTCCTCAGACTGAGGCCTCTGAGTCTTCATCCGAATGGGTCTCAGCTGAATTGCTGCTCAAAAGCCTGAATGCTTAACCAGCCACATGCTTAACCAGCCCAAATGCTTAAACAGCCAAAAGCTTCTAGTTTCTGGTTCTCACGCCTTATATATCTTCCTGCTTTCTACCACCACTCCCTTGGATTAAAGCTGGCTTTCTGGATTAAAGCGTGTCACCATGCTTGGCTATTTCCAATGTGGCCTTGAACTCACAGAGATCCAGAGGGATTTCTATCTCTGGAATGCTAGGATTAAAGGTGTGAGTGCCACCATTTTCTAGCCTTTGTATCTAGTGGCTGTCTGTTCTCTGACCCCAGATAAATTTATTAGAATACACAATACCACCACAATTTTCCCTGAATTATTATTTTTTATTAAGAATTTTTTCATTCATTTTACACACCAAAGATCCCCCTCTTCCCTCTCCCCAGCCCCCAGCTTCCCCCTCCCACCCCACCCCCACTGTCCCACACAAGAAGTCAAGGGCTTCCAATGGGGAGGCACATCCAGTAGAGGCAAGTCCAAGCCCTTTCCCCTGCCTCAACCTCATTTTCAGTCTTCTACACGTTGACATCCAGTTATGCCAGCACCATTTGTTGAAGATGCTTTCTTTTTTTCCATTGTACAGTTTTGGCTTCTTTGTCAAAAATCAAGTGTTCATATGTGTGCTGATTAATGTCAGGGTCTTCAATTTGATTCCATTGGTCCATATGTTGGTTTTTATGCCAGTACCAAGCTGTTTTTATTACTAAAACTCTATAGTAGAGCTAGAAGTCATGGATTGTGATGCCTCCAGAGGTTACTTTATTGCATAGGATTCTTTTAGCTATCTTAGGTTTTTGTTTTTTCATATCAGGTTGAATATTGTTCTTTCCAAGTCTGTGAAGAATTGTGTTGGAATTTTGATGGGAATTGCATTGAATCTGTACATTGCTTTTGGTAAGATTGCCACTTTTACTATGTTAATCCTACCTATCCATGAGCATGGGAGATCTTTCCATTTTCTGATAACTTTCAATTTCTTTCTTCAAAGACTTAAAGTTCTTATTATACAGGTCCTTCACTTGCTTAGTTAGAGTTACCCCAAGGTATTTTTATAATATTTGTGGGCTATTGTAAAGTGTGATGTTTCTCTGATTTCTTTGTCAGGCCTTTTATCATTTGTATATAGGAGGGCTACTGATTTTTTGAGTTAATCTTCTATCCCACCACATTGCTGGAAAAGTTTATCAGCTGTAGGAGTTCCCTGGTAAAATTTTTGGGGTCACTTATGTACACTAACATATATATCATCTGCAAATACTGAAAGTTTGACTTCTTTTCTAATTTTTATCCCTTTGATCTCTTATTGTTGTCTTATTGCTCTATCTAGAACTTCAAGTAGTATATTGAATAAGTAGGTGGAGAGTGGACAGCCTTGTCTTGTTCCTGATTTTAGTGGAATCGTTTAGAGTTTCTCTCCATTTAATTTGATGTTGGCTGTTGGCTAACTGTAAATTGCCTTTATTATGTTTAGCCATGTTCCGTGTATTCCTGATATCTCTAGGACCTTTTTCATGAAGAGTTTTGGAATTTTGTCAAAGGCTTTTCCAGCATCTAATGAGAAAAGCATATGTTCTTTTTTTCTTTCAGTTAGTTTATATGGTGTATTACATTGACACATTTTGTATGTTGTCATTTCCAATTGTTTTTCCTCAAGTTTTGACAACATTAATAAACAGAGTTATCATTCTCACTCATTAACCCCATAATCCAATTTTTGAGAATCTAGAGGCATGTGACAGCCTGTTCTCAGGCTGGTAGCTTTGATTGCTTCCAGGACACTAGACCAAAACAAAATCTTCAAGCCACCCTGGGCATTTTGTCATGTCCCAAGCAGTGTATTATTAACTGTTTGTGGTCAGAGTGCCCAGAAAAAATTCTCAGGCTAAAGCTACTGTAGTTTATTATTCAAATTCCGGCATAATACAATCAATGTTTACATTTATATCTGTATAGAATTTGTCTATATGTCTAACCCTGCCATTTAGTTGTTCCTTCATCCTGTGACATTATAGTAGCTGCATTAGCTAACTTTTCTAAGAGAGAGAGAGGTTCTGACATCTCATTATTTTGTCATCTTTCCACTCCATACTTTGCTCAACAATGTGTCTCTTTGCAGGGCAGAGGTATATGCCACTTAATTGTCTGAGTATACAGTGGGCAAAGGCATGCAATCTGAACTGTGACAAACTCCTCTAGCCCACCAAATCTTGTTGACCTTTTAAAGTTTACTTTGTTTTGAATATCTTATTCCCATGTAAGTATGGAGACAGATGTTTCAAGAATGTCTCATAGCCTCATGAAGAGACCTCTGGCTTCTTTATGTAATAGGAATCTTAAAAGTTCTTATTAAAACAAACAAACAAACCCAGAGCCAGGTATTGGGGTGAACACTGAAAGATCAAAGAAATAGAACAAGCCACACCCAACATCACCTGGCCAACTTCTCATCTGATCTTGTTTCCTCAAACTGAAAGCTTCTGAGTCTTCATCCGAATGGATCTCAGCTGTACTGCTGCTAAAAGCTTTAAAGGACACTAGTTTCTGTTCCTCATGCCTTATTTACCTTTCACAGTCCTGCCATCACTTCCTGGGATTAAAGGCATGTGTCACCATGCCTGCCTGTTTCCAGTGTGGCTTTGAACTCACTGAGATCCAGATGGATCTCTGTCTGCCTCTAGAATGTTAGGATTAAAAGTGTGTGTGCCACCATTTTCTTGCCTTTATGTCTATCTAGTGGCTGTTCTGTTCTCTGATCCCAGATAAGTTTATTAGGGTGTACAATATATTTGGGGACACAATATCACCATATCTTTATGTGTCACAACCTCCAAGGTGTAAGGAAGACCTTCAAGTAGATAAGAATATCTCCCTAAAAGCAGGGGCATGTGGTGTTCAGTACTGTCCTGGGGAAGCTTAGAAGCAGCATTCCTGGGAGAAGGCATAAATGATTCATAAGAAATTTTCTATCAGTCCAATATCCTCAAATTGTACAAATACTAAAAGTACCCCAAGTATGCAACAGGTGGAGATGAAAACCAAATTGGAATGGCAGCCATCATGCAGGTCAGCTTTGCTGAATATTTGTCAAGCAGCTGTGCTGGCTTTATGATTTTTGCCATTCCATCCAGATATGGCTGTGCCAATTGTCCAGAGTTTTGGTTATTTAATAAAGGTCATCATTCTTTGTAAAAATATTAAAATGTATAATTTTTACTTATTAAAATTTAGAATTTTTAATGATTAATTACTTATGGAAGTGATACATGTATTTTAAGAAAAACAAAGAACTCCATTAGCTTTTCAGATGATGTTTAAATTATGTCAATGAAAAGGTCTTGATTGGTATACTTCCACAGGAGTACTGAACATTTGGACAACACATGAAGAACAAAATCTCTAAAAATAATCTTGACTTATGTTGAAAATCAAAAGAATTTTCACACAGTTTCAAGAGCAATTAAAAAACGTCAACGACAATAAACTCAGTAAGATATGTTCTGCAATAAAGCCTCTTACTGCCAACACCTTCCAAAGAAGAATACATTTTTGAAAATTTAAGCAATTTTAAGCCATAAACATGACTATATTCTTTCTGAATTTCTGAGACAATAGCTGAAGTCAAGTGGACATGGCCATTCAAATGCATAAAAACCACTGAAAGTCATTACACAATGATGACTTCTTAGTTATGTAAGTGTAATCTCCACAAGTGGTTCTGTACTTGTCTAGCACTGACAAGATTCTCTATCTGATTCCTGATGCCATAAACAAAAATGTTACAATAGGTTATAATTTTTTGCTGTTGTTGACCAATAACTGAACAAGATGTAACCTAGTTTCAGTACTAGCAGCTTCATTTGGTGACTAGATCAACTGGGGATTTGTTTAGGAAGCATCTTCTACATTAGGTTTCCACACTACCACTCAAATTGTCCTTAATTTAAACTGTGTGTCCTCATAGTCCCTCCTTTCTTTCTTTCTTGTCTCCCTTGCCTCCTCAAATTATCCTCCCATTAAAAGCCCCTTATTCATCCAAAAATACCTACTGTATCTCCCTTGTCTAGAGAGATATTACTACCTTCCCCTAATCGATTACTCTATATCTTACCTTTGTGTTTCTATGGATTATAGCTTGGTTATCACACACACATACACACACATGTGCATGCATGTGTAAGCGTGCACACACGTGCGTGTACACACACACACACACACACACACACACACACACACACACACACACGAATATATACCGTATTTGTCTTTCTGTATTTGAGTTATCTCACTCAGGATGATTTTTTTCTGAATCCATCCATGTACTTACAATTTCACAATTCCACTTTTAAAAAGCTGAATAATATAATACTTCATTGTATAAATGTACCATATTTTCTTTATCCATTCTTTAGTTGAGGGTTATCTAGGCTGTTATCAGATTCTGGATATTATACACAGAGCAACACATATCTCTGTATTAGGATGAAATATCTTTACGTAAATTCCAATAGTGGAATAGTTGGATCTTGAGGTATATTGATTCATTTTTCTAAGGAACTGCCAAACTGATTTCCATAGAGGCACTATAAGTTTGTACACCCACCAGTAATGGATAAGTATTCCCCTTATTTCACATCTAGGAAAACTAGAGACAATGAACTTACTAGAAGAGAAAGTTTGAAAAATTATTGTACTCCTTTGCACAGGAGAAGACTTTCTGAACAGAATGTGTTTAGCACAGGCACTAAGACCATCCATTAGTAAATGGAACCTCATGAAACTGAGAGGCTTCTGAATGCCAAAAGACCTTGTCATCAGACAAAGCAGAAACCTACAGAGTGGGAAGAGGTTTAAACCAACTACACATCTGAGGGAGGGTGAATTTTCAAAATTTATAAAGAACTCAAAAAACATAACAAGGAAATAATCCAGTAAGAAGACCTGAAAAGAGAATTTCTAAAAGAGGAAACTCAAGAAACTGAGAAACACCTAATCAGAAATAATAATAAGAAATGTCCAACATCACTAGTCACCATGGAAATACAATTCCAAACTACTTTGAGATTTAATCTTACACCTGTCAGAATGGCTAATATCAAGTGACAGTTTATTCTAGTAAGGAGACATATTTGTATTCTATGTGTTTTAGCTAATATAAGTGCAGTACTATTATTGAACACTTTAAAACATTTTTTACTGTATTTTTATTTTGGAAGGACACATGCTAAGTCACTTGTGTGGAGGTCAAAGGGCCACTTGGTTAGGGGATTCGTTTTCTCCTTCAGCCTGTAGACCATGAGATCAAATTCAGTTTAGTAGGCTTCCTGGCAAGTGACTTAACATGATGACCATTTTTACTGGCTCAGGCATATTTTCCATGTGGAATTCTACTTGTAGTTATGATGGACACTTCACTAGAGATTTTACTCCTCTTGTATCATTCACCTATATTTAGAGATCTCACCTGCCTTATCCATTCCCTTTTTGTCCTTTTATTGTGTTCTCCTTAGGCCTTTCATCTGTGTCTAATATCTTGATAAATCAGCAATCAGCTTCCTTTATTTGTATCTGTATACTCCATATCTGCAGATTTAATGGACCTTAAACAAATAAGTATATGTAGTTTCAACTCCCCCAGTCCTTTCTCTACTCTTCTAAACTGCTAAAATAGGACACAAAGCCACACATTTCCAGTAGTCCTTCACATTTTCTCATGAATGGGCAGTGTGGTATCAGTGTGTAAACATCAGTTATGCTGACAATATTTTGGTTTTGTTATTGAATAATTGATAGTAAATTCTTTTATTTCATGAAGAATCCTGAATTTGATAAAGCACTACACAAACTTTCTGGACTACACACAATCCAGTGAACTTTTGTATAATACAATCTCATAGTGTCTGTCTCCTGGGATTCCTCTGAGTACCAAGAACAGGTGCTTCTTAATACTGACACATTTAACAGTTAGATCCATGACATCATCTGCATTGTTTTTATTGTTATTGTTGTTGGTATGTGTGTTTAATTTAAAGACATATATTTTCCATATCCTATGTAATGAAATAAAAAACAGGAGCATATCATTTTTTATAATACCACAGACCAAGAACATACTCTTTAAGGTACAATTAGTTTTTCATTAAAATAAATAACTTGAAAGTTATCTTAGTACATAGTTAAAATTTAGGCTATAATTTTAGCATATCTCTGTAAATTGGAAGATTTTGAAAAAATGATAAAATATATTGGTGCTAGTATCTGTTATTTTATATAATTTATCAAACTTATAAAATAAAATATTAACATTTAGTTATTCATGTACCTATTTGTCTATCTATTTATCTATTTGCAGAAAGGGTCTCACAGAGCCCAAATTGTTTCAAACTTGAGGTATAGGCAAGAATAACCTGTAGCTTTTACCTTCCTGCTTCCAACTATCTATCTAGTTTTACTATTAAAGGTATGAGACACTAAACCTAACTTGCTTACAGAGACAGAATCCTGAATATCTATCAACTGAACTGCTTTTTCAGCACATAAATATTATGAATAAATGGATAGTTAATACTTTAGCAAAATCTTACATGATATATATGTATATACATTCACACATATTTCCCTTTGACTTTCTCCATTGCAATAAAATTTTAAGAATTTATTTTATTTTACCATTTTCCATGCCATCATTATATTACATGATTTTGACCCAAATTTGAAAATTAATTATTTAAATTGAGTAAAGTTATAAATAGTGGCACTAACAGAAAACAAAAACTATGAAGTCTTTCTGTTATATCTCAATTGATTATCTCAGCCTATAGTTTTGCTTTGATTTATGAATGAAAATATTTGAGGATATGGAGGTAAATATGGATTTCTGTCAGTGTCAAAATATTGCCCCAAATCTAGTATTATCTATATTAAGATGGGGATATTATCTGAACAAGTAAAAAGAAATGGTCAAAGTTTAAAAACTATGTCACAATGTATTTCTCTAAGGAAACAGACTGGAACTGCTCAGAATGGCAATCCATTCACCCATAACTCCTCACTAATAAAACATATCCCATATTCCCTGGTGCCTCTAGCCTTTGCTCTCCACTTGCTCAACTCCTTCTCTATATCACAAGACTTGGGAAAACAAATTATTTTCATTTTACTTATTTTCCTTCTTCAAATTTCATGTCTAATTAATCCACATAAACTCTCTCATTACTACTACTGTCTCTCTTAACATGTTAAAAAGAAGAGTCCATTCTCATAGCTTGAGGAATAGTTTCATTGGGACTGATTTTGCTTGATTATTGATAAGGAATTTTATGTCTCTTCTTTTAGAAGATGTACATACTTCCAATATTTTTCATTTGTAAGTATTGAGAGGATGCTATTTGTAATTCTCTAAGAACTGACGAAAGTCCAGTAAAAAGAGGTGATACTTGCATAAAATTTAACATTTTGCTGCAAATGTTCAATATGAATGTAAAGTTTGAGAGAAGTATTTGAAGCTGTTGGGTTACCCAACTCTCTGTTTTACTTTTACATATTCCTTCTATTAAATATTAACCATATTAATGTAGAAAGGGCATACATGCAGCAGAAATGGCTGGCGACCAGTGCATATGATTTCTGCAAAGATTTGAAACAAGCAAAACCAAGCAGATTATATTTTCGAAGCTGTGTGTATGCTTTACATATTTTTCTCTTAAGAGTCTAAAGAGTGTAAGTTTGAATAAATGTAAAATTCAGAGTAGACCCAGTATTTTGGATCCTGATTTACAGAACTGTACCTTCAGGTAAGGAAATTCTCTTAAAGAAAGAATGTTTTTATGTTGCTCTTCTACTCTCCTATGACAAGTACACATAGTAAATGATGGCCACACATCAAAATAATATTCTGTGTTGAAATCACTAAGGCAATCTGGGCAGAGTGGCACAAGTCTTTAATCCCAGCACTCGGGATACAGATGGAGGTATATCTCTGTGAGTTCAAGGCCAGCCTGGTCTACAAAATGAGTTCCTGGACAGCTAGGATTGTTACACAGAGAAACCCTGTTTCAGAAAACAAAATCCCCAAAGTACACATTGCATTATTTCTATTACGATGTTTGCAAGGTAAATTGGGTTTTTTAAAGAAAAATTAATATTTTTGCAAAATTAATAATATTCCATTTACATTATATTATAAAGGCATATTGAGATACTTTCATGCTTATTCTTTAAAGGAATTATCATGTGAACAGAAAGTAAGCTCTTGACCTGTCAATTTTGAGATGGCTTCCTGTAGCATCAAGGCTTTCTTTCTCAGTTCACTTACTGAAGCAGGCAGGACATCTAACTGAATACATTGCTTTGCTGAAGTAGCCTGGACTTTAATTCCACAGCAGTCCTGTTGCATTACCATCCTTCAGGAGGCCTGTCACTGAGCCATGGCAGGAAGAGAGAGGTGTAGGAAAAGAGCACTGATGAAGGCAGCAGTCTTCTTGTGATTTCCCAAGAGAAGACAAACACCAATCTACTGAATGTCTTTGGCTGCCAGCAGGTAAAATCAGGACATTGCCTTTATTTCCAGTGTATTAGGGATGTTTCAATTCTTCTTTTCTCAGCTGGACAGAGAACATGCTGACAGACCCTGACCTGACTTCAGTGGAATCAGGGACTCTGAAGGTTAGATTACACCTACTTGGCAACAAACTCATTGGTGTTAAAGTTTCTGAAAGTAAATATGTGGTCTCATATTTTAGGAACCATGCTAGTCCTGTTATTTCACAGAAATTAATATTATGTTATACTTAGGGTTGAACATTCTATAATATCTTATTTTCTGCATTTTGGCCAATTTGGGTCCTTTTGTTAATCATGGTCTATTTTTCAGGTGAGGAGGAAAGATGTACTGATCAATGAGTATAAAAGAAAGCCATTAGGAGTAAGATTGATACTATATTCATTTATAAGAATAATAGTTGGAGATTCTTCCCTAGGGCATATAATTTTTCTACTATAGATTAAGAGCCAGAGGTACAACATAACTACAAGGAAATAGTGTATTGGGATGCAGTTGGGGAGCAGCACATATTGGTTGCAAAACCATGCACATGACCTGTTTAAGCTCATATCAGACAAATCCCAGTACAGAAATGGGAACTGAACATACAATTCTGCCCATATCTATAGAGCTATGACAATTTTCAGGTTATAAGAGAGGGAAAGTCAGTTTTTTCTAAGAGTGTAGCCTTTTGAAAGTCAACAAGAGTCTCATGGAATCTGGCATATTCACAAATTGATCTTGATTTTTTTTCTGTTTATTTAAAGGAGATTAATTTGGTAGATGGAATTGTCATGATTATTTCCAGTGAATTCCCAGCTTTAATGTTGAAATAGTTAAAAAAAACATATTTTCAAATAATTATTAAGTCCAAGAATATCTGTAAGTTAACTCATATGAATTGGTCTGTAGAAATTCTATGTATAGTAAGAAATATGTAGACTATATAATAAATATAACATGCATCTGTGTTTTGCATATTATGAGCCATGAAAATCATTCTACATACTAGAATAAAAAACAATAATATCTTTGAATAGCTAATGCAGATTCATTTTCTTCTCTCATTCTATGAGTAGGCTACTAGATACATACTATATACTTCCTTAATTCATTTACATTTTATTTATGCCTGATGTTTGAGTTATCCTTAAAAATGCCTTGAGACTATATAGAACATATTATTTTCTAATTTATCCAAAATTTTATTTAGTAAGATTTGAATAAGAAACCTGACTTCCCCCAAAAATTCAACTATCTTTTAAGGTAGATTTAAGATAAAGCTCAAATACTCCAGCATGATGATTCATAAAATGGCACATAAGCAAAAACTAGGCCAGAATACAGCATGAGGTTATGTTTATGTCTCCACTTGATTGGTATGTTAGCCAGCACAAGAATGCCATTCAACATCACATATTTATTTTACAATATAATTGTGTATTTTTGCATACATATATGCAATTTGTATAGACAAATTCACAATAGTAGCATTTTTTGTTACAGTGTGAATTAGCTGAATAAATTGCATAATATATGTGAAGTGAGAAGTTGGCCCACATATACACATGATATTGAATATTTAAAATTTCTCATGAAGTAAAGAATCATTTAAAGTAAACTGAAGTTTAAAGCAGAAATCAAATAAGAATAACAGTTTTTCAAGTATTGTTTCTCCAATACATAAATAAGCTTTGGTTCACCGTGAAGATTATTATAAAACAAATACATTATTTTCTTGTGATATCTGAGATATCAACCCTACATATTTTCTTGGATAATTATTTTCCTTAATCTATGAAGAAGAATATTGCCAGGTGAAGTTATTCTGAAATGAAAATTGGCAAAATTCACCCTGAGTACTCACTTTCAGGGTCTACACCTACTGTGCACTCAGGGATAATACCTATTATGTTGAGACATGTGTTTATTTTTATTGTGTTTTTTAATCCCCTCCCCCCCATATTTCTCTGGTTATATTCTGTTTTTCTTGAAACAATATCTAACTGAGATCAATAACTATTTCCAAGTCATACAAAAACCTGAAGTTCATTTTATTAAGTCATTTTCATTTCTTTTATCACTCGGGAACTCTATATTGATATGTATAGATTTCTCTAATATTTTACCCCATTCTATTGACTCCTCATTTTCTAAATGTGCTTTGATCACATATTTCTTGAAATTCTGTATTATTTCTACCACTAATTTTCTTTCTTAACTCTCTATTTCTTAAGCCAGGCATGGTGGTGCACACCTTACATCCCAGTACTCAGGAGGCAGAGGCAGGTGGATCTCTGTAAGTTTGAGCCCAGCCTGGTCTATAAAGCAAGTTCCAAGACAGCCAGGGTTGTTACACAGAGAAACCCTGTCTCCACAAAACAAAACCAAACAAACAAACTCTACACTTCTTAAATGTAATGAAATTTACCAGTCACATGTCCTTTTCCTCCTTTGTGTTTTTTAATCCTGGAGACAACGGATTTTAGTTTATTTATATAAGCCAAAAAAAAAAGGGGACAATTTGTAATGATTGTTTTTCGACTTTATTGGACTCTCCATAGGCATGAGCAATGGGACCAGGAGATTCACAAGGAAGCAGATCTGCATCACTGGCGACTACTTCAGTCACTGTCCTTTCATCACTTCCTGGGTTACCCTGAAGTGTTTTAGGTTATTTAGCTGCATCGATGTTCTACGAAGATAATAAAGAGGAATTCATTATGCTTTCAAGGCAGCTCATAGTACTAAAGTGGTTACAGGTCAAGAGTTTTTCCATTATTCTTGAGAGCTCTTAATTGCACACACTATTAGTATTGTTTCTTTTCAAGCAATAGAAAAATGAGTCTTCACAAATTCTAAGCATATCAGTCCATAAAGGTGCAAATTGTATACGCTGCTTAATGTAGTGTTGCAGATGAGGCCCAAATGTGTTTATGGCATGCACATTCCTTCCTTGCTAAGGAGGCATGTAGGAATCAGGGTTTGCTTATAAATCTTCTGTCTGCTCTCTTATAGAACTTTTAAGGTCATCACCGGGGATGGGCTGTTTCCTTCAAGAGAAAATTCTGTTTAAACCTCTGAAGGGTAAAATTAGAGATAAACTTTTTATAAAGTATTTTTGCTGAATTTTAAATTTATAGAACTTTTTATTGGAAAGTTAAATGCCACTTCGAAAAAAATTCGAAAAAAAAAAAAGATTCAAAAACGGTTAGCACACATTTATCACTAAGCAACTAGCTACTTACCTCACTAAGATGTTCCTGAGACCTGAATTACTAGTAAAATTTAGAAGGAATGCCATCAACCTTAAGTGTCAAAAATAATATTTTTTTATAAACATCAGTATTATCATCAATCTCATTAAATGCATGGTCATGTGCAACTATAATGGCATTGCTATTTCTAAGTAATTTAAGGTAGAGTCTTAATAACTAGTTTAAGTATGGCTTTAAAATTTAAATTGTCCTATGAAGCCAAGGCCCAGAGGAGCTCTACCTATATCACTGGTACTCAGTAAGCATGTGATCCCATGGTGACTGACCACAGTACTAGGAATACATCTTAAACATTTCTTGAAGCAGTTTGTCATAAAATATAGATAAAATATTGGAATGTCTGAAGGTTAAACTCATTTTCTAAAAAGATAGAAGGGGCTCTCATAAAACCCCAGAGAAGCAATGGTTTAAAGCCATTATTTTATTTTATTTTTTGTTTCTTTTTTTTTTTCTACTTTCCAAGATCTATGGAATTTCAATGAAAGAAATAGGAGAAGTATTTCAGGTGGAAAATTGATAACACTCCTGGGGTTTCAAAAAGAATTTCCTCTTTAGCAAATCCTTCCCTATCATTGGAAAAAAGATATTTATCTATTTTAGTGATAAAGAACACATCTACCATTCTTAAAATGTATCAAATACTTTCAGTTTTCACACTGTACAGCCTGAACTAAGAGAATCATTATTGGCTTGGAAGTAATTGTGTATTCTTTTTCTTTTTGTCAGCAAACACTTCACTGAGCACATGGCTTGCTTATTAATGTAGGATCACAGCTTCTTCACAGACATGAAATGACTTCATAAATAGAGGAAATGTGTGTTTTTATCCCAAAGACTTAATATGTATTATTGTGCACAGTAGCTAGTGAAAAGAAATGAATAGTCCATATCCATGCACCATTGTTGAAATAGGCTCTGGTATACAATACACAGATCTTTGTGGACTGATAATCAGCATGAGGCCACACTACCAATATTGATGAGTATCTCAGCATTTTCATTTATTTTTTAAAAATAATTTTTTTTATTTTCCTGCTTCTACTTTCCAAAGATTGACATAGATAAAGGTAAAGAGCTAAATACTTAATAACAGAGGCTTTTTAAAAAGCCTTACATATCCAAGAATGGGATACTTTAGAATTCTCTGATGTTTCTTAAACTAAAGCTTCATGTCAATCAGTCTGTTTTCAATCAATTGTTTCAATTTGACAATATCCAGGATACAGTGACATAAATATTGATGCTGACATATCATCAATTGCCAAATAAGTTGCGGCAAATCATGTGATTTCTTGGCAACCACATCATTGATTAATTTATGGAAACAAACAGATCACCTGGAGTCACCTGTGAGAGAATAAGAGAAAGATACTTTTTGAGGTTTTCTGAAATATTCAAATACAAGTAAGAGGTTTCCATGACAGACTCAGGTGTACCACTAATTTTGATGTTGCCTTAGCAAATGGTCTTTCCCTTTAGACTCACAATTTTTCACACACATACATGCGCGCGTACACACACACACACACACACACACACACACACACACACACACACACTCATACACAGAATGAAATGAATTCTGATCTTTTACCTTCATATTATAAAATTTTAAAAATGCAGAGAATATATTGTTGTGGTATGAACAGCCTCGCATGATAGATCAGAACTGTAATGAAAACCCTACCACTAAGGCTCAGAGAAAATTCCAAAGAAGATATGGAGATATTTTAATAGTGAGTGACCAGGGTACCTCCTACAATACAGTGTCTTATAGCTATGGCAGTGAAGCTACATTTTTGGAATCTCAGCAACATGGCTGCCTAAACAAGATCTGCAGAATGACCACACCAGTTGACAGGCCAAAGTGGATAGAGGAGAGTGTGGTGGTTCAGAAGACTTTAGCCTTGTATAGAGAGCTACAGGCCATCAGTACCTGCTTAAAAAGGAAGAATCTGGTTTCTCCAAGGGTGATTACCTTCATAGATTATTCAATCCCAAATTGTCAGCCCTTTTATTATATTTACATTTAATTATAGCCACGAGCAACATGAAATGAAATCAGTAGGTTTTATATATACACATATGTGTGTGTATATATATGTATATATATACATGAATGTATATTTATATTTAACATGAATAATTAAAGAAGAGGTAGTGAAAGTGAGAAGAAGTTTATAGAACAAGGGAGAAGTTTGAGTGGCAAGATCAAGGAATAGAAATGATGTAGGTATTATATGTATGTATTAAAAACTCAATAAATAATTTTTTTTAATTAAGACAAAGCAGCAGAAGCAGACTCAAACTCTGTCAAGCATGGTTGGAGCCATTCCACTCTATATTTAACCCTAGGACAGATTAACATCCCCATATTATAGCAGTGAAAATAAATACCTGCCCTTTCACAGCTTCTCACTGGTGTTTTGTTCAAAGAAGAAAATTGCCTAGCACATACATAAACATAATCAAATTGAGTTCTTTTCTACTTTGTAACAGGAATGGTCCTCACCCAAGTTTATAACAAAGATTCTTCAGTTTCATCTGCTCTTCTGGGAAAGGCTTTTGCTGTCCAATGTCCCACACCATCTTATGAGGACTCAGATAACTATTAAGAAAGCTAAGATTCTCTGTGTTTCTCCTATTCTGTAGAGGCCCCACTTACATTGTTCTTTCTGCCTTGGACTTACATTGCTCTTTTTACCCTGGACATGACAGAAATGAACTATTTCATGTTTTAAACTCTCCAAATTTCTACCAATTAACCAGTGTCAAGAATACTGCACATTTTCACATATTTACTATGGCAACACTCTGTTATTCTTCTAATTTGTTTTAGTAAATCCATGTATGTGTCTGGGTAAGTTATAGACAATAGAAGCTTATCTTTCCTAGTTTTAGAGGCTAAGTATGATATCAAGGCAATGGTACTTGACTTCTGGAGAGACTGTTCTTTTGTATCAACACAGCAGAACAGGACAACTTCCAAAAAGGGACAACACTGTACCTATAAGTTAGAAGAGCTGATGAGAGAGAAGACATTCCTTCAAGCCCCTTTATGGGTTATTGTTCTTAATGTGTGTTCTGCCCTTATAACTTAATCATCTCATAATATTCAAACTTCTTAATACTATTTCACTGTAACCAAGTTTCAGTACATGATTTTGGAAGCACCCATTCCTATCATGAAGTTTGATTTTCATTTAGCTGTTGAATTTTTGCCTGTGGAGATTCAATATATTTGCTGGTCATACTTAAAATGCATGGCTTGTGGGAATTATATTGGTAAAGAAGTGCAACCAGTCAGAAAAAAATTTACTTTTTCATGTCCTAAAAAGTTTGTAATCTTGTAGTCAAACATGATGTCTAGTTACATATGCTGCCTTCTAGAACAGTGTTGGCTTTTAGTTTCTCACAAGAACTGGGCTTATAGTATCACCATAACCTTTATTTTCTAGAATACTAAATTAATTATTTAACTAATTAATTAATTAATATAAAGTTATCTCTTGCTAAGCCTCTTTTATTTATACATTACTCAGACTCAGATATTTTATTATGGTAAGTTAAAGATAATTTACTTCTTTACTATTATATTCTTCAGGATTTGAAACTGTGACTGTTTCTGTTTTATGTCTTGAATTCTAATGTGAAGATATGTGACTTCATAATAAGTGGGTGATGCTGATTTAAAAACAGAGAACTACTGTCTACAGGATTGAAGACTAAATTAGATGTTTATAGAGGGAACAGAAATTAAAGATGGATAATTTTCTCTTCTCCAGCAACATTTTTGTTTCACCTATTCTCATATGATCTTAAAATTGAGTTTGACACATTTAATGAGTTTTTTTGACACATATAAAAATCTCCTTTTATAAATAAAAATTCTAACCAAAATTTACAATGCTAACTTGGATAATTTTCTATCTTCAACAAGAATGACATTAAAAACAAACTTCTGCAATGAAGGAAACTACATTATTAAATCTTTATATACATATATATACATATATATATATGAATTAGTTAACCACAGACCCCCTTTAAAATGTATCTAGATGCTGACTTCTATGAAGAACAAAAGATATAATTATTTACTAATCTATACCACAGGGAGGCATCCTTCTTGAATGGTTACATTAGGGATATCACCATATTAGTGCACAGCCTCATACAATAGGATTTTGAGGAACAGCATGTTATAGATATCTTAGATATCTTCAGTTTTTTTTTTTTTTTTTTTTTTTTTTTTTTTTTTTTTTTTTTTTTTTTTTTTTTTTGGTTTTTCGAGACAGGGTTTCCCTGTGTAGCTTTGCGCCTTTTCCTAAAACTCACTTGGTAGTCCAGGCTGGCCTCGAACTCACAGAGATCCACCAGGTTCTGCCTCCTGAGTGCTGGGATTAAAGGCGTATGCCACCACTGCTCGGCATATCTTCAGTTTTTAATAAGAATATAAACATTGATTTATTTCTGAATTTATATCTAAATTTCCTAAAATATTATTCAAATAAATAAGCCACTGAATTTGACAAACCTCAGGTCAATCTGTTAAAAGCTACTTATTATTGCTATTTCTTTTCAATATTTATTAGATAAATCATTAACTACTGTATAAAAATATTTTAACAGAAATGTTCAAAAATTATATTACATGATAATAGATATTATAGTCACTGTTAGAATGTAGTGACATTTATCTTTTTTCTGGTTTGTATGTGTTATGCTTGTCAATCATATTCAGGGATTACCTTACATTTAATAATTAACAAAATCTTCATTGTAGATCCACTTGGAGGGCTCTTTCTAAGGTATAGTTTCTTCAAGAATAAAGAGAAAAATAGTTAAAATATTCCTATTCATGATAAAATAGAATAAAATACTAAACAATGGAACAATAAAAAATAAGATATTTACTGATAAACAATAAAACTTAAGATATTACAGCTCTTTGTCAATGTCTGTCTGTGTGTATCTGAATAACCTACAATAAAAATAACAATGGATGGGTTATATTCCCATATTAAAAGTTATCACTTTGTATTCCTCACACATCTGTCCACTATTCAAGAAGCGTCATCATTCAAGAAGAGTAGTTTTCACTTCTCTGTTCAAAGTTACCTATAATGTTTTAAGTTTATTGTTACACAATTAGCCATGAAATCCTAAGGAATTTAAACTTTTTTCAGACTCACATAGAGGAATCCAGATAAGATTTGATCACTTGAGGACTTCCCTTCTGGTCCAGAGGTGAGTACCCGGGTCCAACCCGGACCCCATCCCTGGGCACCAGCCACTCCGGGAAGACCTGCCCAACTTGGCACCAGGTTCTGGCCACCGGACAGCTCCCCTTCTAGTCCCACCGGGAGGGATACCCTTTTCCAAGCCCCCCGGCAGCCCCTGCAATGTCCGCGCCCTGCTCCCACGCCCATCTGCCCGAGACTCCAGCCACTTCCTGAGACTTAGAGACCAGCCCCCAGCTGCCAGCCTGCCCCCGACTTCCATTCTGGACCAGAGGTGAGTACCTGGGTCCAACCCGGACCCCATCCCTGGGCACCAGCCACTCCGGGAAGACCTGCCCAACTTGGCACCAGGTTCTGGCCACCGGACAGCTCCCTTTCTAGCCCCACCGGGAGGGATCCCCTTTTCCAAGCCCCCCGACAGCCCCTGCAATCTCCGCACCCTGCCCCCACGCCCATCTGCCCGAGACTCCAGCCACTTCCTGAGACTTAGAGACCGGCCCCTAGCTCCCAGCCTGCCCCCGATTGCCATTCTGGACCAGAGCCTGCCCCCGACTTCCCTTCTGGACCAGAGAGTTGGACAAGAGAACTCCCTTTTGGACAAGAGAGAGAGTCTTCCTGAATCTGTCAGCTCTTTCTGAAACAAGCACACTGATAAGACGAAGAAGGAACCACAAGGAGATGGGCAGACGTCAAGGCAGAAGTACATACAGCAAAATGAAGAGCAATACAGCATCACCAGAACCTAGCCCGCCTCCAACATCTAGACCTGAACACCAAAAATTGGAAGAAGCAGAAGAAAGTAGCCTTATGAGTAACTTCATGAAGAAGGTAGAGGCTTGTGTAGAGGAAAAGACAAGAAAATTGGAAGAACGCTGTAAACAACTAGAGGAAAGGGCAAACAAATTAGAAGAAAACAATAAAGCCCTCCAAGAAAACAATAAAGTCCTGGAAGAAAACAATAAAGTCCTGGAAGAAAACAATAAAGTCCTGGAAGAAAATCATGAAAAAGCAATGAAATAAACAAAGGAAACAGTCCAAGAACTGAAAAGGGAAATTGAAAAAATAAAGAAGACACAAACAGAGGGAATGCTGGAAATAGAAAACCTGAGTAAAAGATCAGGAACTTCGGATGCAAGTATAACCAACAGAATGCAAGAGGTGGAAGAGAGGATTTCTGGCATTGAAGATACAGTAGAAGAAATAGTTTCATCAGTCGAAGGAAACACTAAAGCCAACAAAGTCATGAACCAAAATGTCCAAGAAATCTGGGACACCATGAAAAGACCAAACCTACGAATTATAGGGATAGAAGAAGGTGAAGAATACCAACTCAAAGGCACAGAAAATATATTCAACAAAATTATAGAAGAAAACTTTCCCAACTTAAAGAAGGAAATGCCTATGAAGATACAAGAAGCCTATAGAACACCAAACAGACTAGACCCCCAAAAAAAGTCCCCTCGACACATAATAATTAAACAACTAAATGTACAGAATAAAGAGAGAATATTAAGAGCAGCCAAGGAAAAAGGCCAAGTGACCTATAAAGGTAAACCCATCAGAATAACACCCGATTTCTCAATGGAGACTTTGAAAGCCAGAAGGACCTGGACAGATGTAATGCAGACACTAAGAAACCATGGATATCAGCCCAGACTAATATACCCAGCAAAACTTTCAATCATCATAGACGGAAGGAACAAGACATTCGAAGACAAAGCCAGATTTAAACAATACCTATCCACAAACCCAGCCCTACAGAAAGCACTAGAAGGAAAATTCCAACCAAAAGAAGTCAGATACACACTCGAAAACACAGGCAATAGATAAAGCCACAACAGTAAACCCCAAAGAAGGGAAGTACACACACACTGCCACCAAAAATAACAGGGATGAACAATCACTGGTCGTTAATATCCCTTAATATCAACGGACTTAATTCACCTATAAAAAGACATAGACTTACAGAATGGATACGAAAGCAGAACCCATCTTTCTGCTGCATACAAGAAACACATCTCAAATTCAAAGACAGACACTACCTAAGAATAAAAGGCTGGGAAAAGACTTTCCAATCAAATGGTCTTAAGAAACAAGCGGGGTAGACATCCTGATATCCAACAAAATAGACTTCAAACTAAAATCAATCAAAAGAGATCAAGAAGGACATTACATACTCATCACAGGAAAGATCCACCAAGATGAAGTTTCAATTCTGAACATTTATGCCCCAAACACAAGGGCACCCACATATGTAAAAGAAACATTACTAAAGCTTAAACCACATATAAAACCCCACACATTAATAGTGGGAGATCTCAACACCCCACTTTCACCACTGGACAGATCTCCCAAATTGAAACTTAACAGAGAAATAAAGGACTTAACTGATGTCATGACCCAATTGGACCTAATAGATATCTACAGAACATTCCATCCTAACAAGAAAGAATATACATTCTTCTCAGCACCCCATGGAACTTTCTCTAAAATCGACCACATACTTGGCCACAAAGCAAATCTCAACAGATACAAAACAATTAGAATAACCTCCTGTGTTCTATCAGACCACCATGGGTTAAAGTTAGATCTCAACAACAACAAAAACTACAGAAAACCTACAATCTCATGGAAACTGAATAATGCTCAACTGAATCACCAATGGGTTAAGGAAGAAATAAAGAAAGAAATTAAAGACTTCCTAGAGATCAACGAAAATGAAGACACCACATACCCAAACTTATGGGACACTATGAAAGCAGTGTTAAGAGGGAAATTCATAGCACTAAATGCCCACATAAAGAAGTTGGAGAAATCTCACACTAGTGACTTAACAGCACACCTGAAAGCTCTAGAACAAGAAGAAGCAAAGTCTCCCAGGAAGAATAGACGCCAGGAAATTATCAAAGTGAGAGGTGAAATTAATAAATTAGAAACTAAGAGAATAATACAAAAAATTAATGAAACAAAGAGTTGGTTCTTTGAGAAAATCAACAAGATAGACAAGCCCTTATCCAAACTAACCAAAAGACAGAGAGAGAGTATCCAAATCAACAAAATCAGAAATGAAAAGGGGGACATAATATCAGACATTGAGGAAATCCAGAGAATTATAAGGTCATATTTCAAAAACCTCTACTCCACAAAACTGGAAAACCTAAAAGAAATGGACATTTTTCTGGATAAGTACCACATACCTAAGCTAAATCAAGACCAGATAAACTATTTAAATAGCCCAAAAACCCCTAAGGAAATAGAAACAGTCATTAAAAGTCTCCCAACCAAAAAAAGCCCAGGACCAGATGGTTTCAGCGCAGAATTCTACCAGATCTTCAAAGAAGAGTTAATACCAATACTCTCTAAATTGTTCCACATAATAGAAACAGAAGGAATATTACCAAACTCCTTTTATGAGGCTACAATTACCCTGATTCCTAAACCAAACAAGGATACAACAAAGAAAGAGAACTACAGACCAATCTCCCTCATGAACATTGATGCAAAAATACTCAATAAAATATTGGCAAACAGACTCCAAGAACACATCAGAACAATTATCCACCATGATCAAGTAGGCTTCATCCCAGGGATGCAAGGGTGGTTCAACATACAAAAGTCCATCAACGTAATACACCATATAAACAAACTCAAAGAAAAAAACCACATGATCATCTCACTAGATGCAGAAAAGGCATTTGACAAAATCCAGCACCCCTTCATGATAAAAGTCTTGGAGCGATCAGGAATACGGGGAACATACCTAAACATAATAAAGGCAATATATAGCAAACCAACAGCCAACATCAAATTAAATGGAGAGAAACTCAAAGCAATTCCACTAAAGTCAGGAACGAGGCAAGGCTGTCCACTCTCCCCATACTTATTCAATATAGTACTTGAAGTTCTAGCCAGAGCAATAAGACAACATAAGGAGATTAAGGGGATACAAATTGGAAAGGAAGAAGTCAAGCTTTCCCTATTTGCAAATGACATGATAGTATACTTGAGTGACCCCAAAGATTCCACCCAGGAATTGATAAAGCTTATAAACACCTTCAGCAACATAGCAGGATACAAGATCAACTCAAAAAAAATCAGTAGCCTTCCTATATACAATGGACAAAGAAGATGAGAAGACAATTAGAGATACATCACCCTTTACAATAGCCAAAAATGACATAAAATACCTTGGGGTAACACTAACCAAGCAAGTGAAGGACCTATATGACAAGAACTTTAAGTCCCTGAAAAAAGAAATTGAAGAAGATGTCAGAAAATGGGAAGATCTCCCATGTTCATGGATAGGCAGGGTTAACATAGTAAAAATGGCAATCTTACCAAAAGCAATCTACAGATTCAATGCAATCCCCATCAAAATACCAACACAATTCTTCACAGACCTGGAAAGAATAATACTCAACTTCATATGGAAAAACAAAAAACCCAGAATAGCTAAAAGAAACCTGTACAATAAAACAACTTCTGGAGGCATCACAATCCCTGACTTCAAGCTCTACTATAGAGCTACAGTAATAAAAACAGCTTGGTATTGGCATAAAAACCGACATGTGGACCAATGGAATCGAATTGAAGACCCTGACATTAACCCACACACCTATGGACAAATAATTTTTGACAAAGAAGCCAAAAGTGTACAATGGAAAAAAGAAAGCATCTTCAACAAATGGTGCTGGCATAACTGGATATCAACGTGTAGAAGGCTGCAAATAGATCCATATCTGTCACCGTGCACAAAACTTAAGTCCAAGTGGATCAAAGACCTCAACATAAATCCAGCTACTCTAAACCTGCTAGAAGAGAAAGTAGGAAGTAATCTTGAACGCATTGGCATAGGAGATCACTTCCTAAATATAACACCAGTAGCGCAGACACTGAGACAAACAATCAATCAATGGGACCTCCTGAAACTGAGAAGCTTTTGTAGAGCAAAGGATACGGTCAACAAGGCAAAGCGACAGCCTACAGAATGGGAAAAGATCTTCACCAAACCCACAGGTGACAGAGGACTGATATCCAGAATATATAAGGAACTCAAGAAATTAGACATCAAAACGACCAACAGTTCAATTGAGAAATGGGCTTTAGAATTAAACAGAGAATTCTCAACAGAGGAAACCCAAATGGCTGAGAGACATTTAAGGAATTGCTCAACATCCCTAATCATCAGGGAAATGCAAATCAAAACAACTCTGAGATACCACCTTACGCCTGTCAGAATGGCTAAGATCAAAAACACTGAAGACACTTTATGCTGGAGAGGTTGTGGAACTAGAGGAACTCTCCTCCACTGCTGGTGGGAATGCAAGCTTGTACAACCACTTTGGAAATCAATATGGCACTTTCTTAGAAAATTGGGAATCAATCTCCCCCAAGATCCAGCTATACCACTTTTGGGCATATACCCAAGAAATGCTCAATCATACCACAAGAGCACTTGCTCAGCTATGTTCATATCAGCATTGTTTGTAATAGCCAAATCCTGGAAACAACCTAGATGCCCTTCAACTGAAGAATGGATAAATAAATTGTGGCACATATACACAATGGAATACTACTCAGCAGAGAAAAACAATGACATCATACGGTTTGCAGACAAATGGATTGATCTAGAAAAAAATCATCCTGAGTGAGGTGACCCAGACTCAGAAAGACAAATATGGTATGTACTCACTCATAGGAAGATGCTAGATGTGGAACAAGGATGACTGGACTGCTACTCACATCACCAGTGAGGCTACCTGGAAAACGGGACCCCAAAAAAGACACGGAGAAATGGATGAGATCTACATGAACAGCCTGGTCATGAGTGGGAACAATGAAGAGCGATGGTCGAGGGAAAGAGAGTGGAGATCCTAGCTGGATCAAGAAAAGAGAGGGAGAACAATGAATAGGAGACCATGGTAAATGAAGACCACATGAGAAGGGGAGGAAGCAGAGAACTAGGGAGGCCCATGGAGATCCACAAAGATACCCCACAAAAGACTGCTGGCAATGGTCGAGAGACGGCAGGAACTGACCTACTCCGGTGATGGGATGGCCAGACACCCTGTTAGTTGTGCCATAAACCCCATCCAAGGAAGGTCTGAGGAATCTGGATGCAGACATCCACGGCTGGGCCCCTGGTGGAGCACTGGGAGTCTAATTAGTGAGAAAGAAGAGGGTTTATATGAGCGAGAATAGTTGAAGCCAGGGTTGGATAAAGCACAGGGACAAATAACCAAATGAATGGAAGCACAGGATCTATGAACCAAAGGTTGAGGGGCCCCCAACTGGATCAGGCCCCTGAATGGGTGAGACAGTCATTTGGCTTGATCTGTTTGGGAGGCAGCCATGTGTTGGTGCCGGGTCCTGGGCTTGTTGCATGAGTTGGCTGTTTGAATCCTGGGACCTATGCAGGGACACTTGGCTTGGTCTGGGAGGGGGGGACTGGACCTGGCTGGACTGAGACTACCAGGTCGATCCCGGTCCTCGGGGGAGACCTTGATCTGGAGGAGGTGGGAATGGGGGTGGGGTGGGAGGAGGGGGAGGGGGGCGAGAGTGGGAGAACAGGGGAATCTGTGGCTATTATGTTGAACTAAATGATGTTGTAAAATAAATTTACTTAAAAAAAAAAAAAAGATTTGATCACTTGAGCTCCCATTTACTTGCAATGCCTTACTCAGCCTTGATGCAGGAGGAAGGGGTTAGGTTAAACCCCAACCTGGTATGACAACCTGTGTTGACTACCCAAGAGAGGCCTTACTCTCTATGAGGAGGGGATGGGGGTGGGATGGGAGTAGGTGGGGGGGAGCAGGTGAAGAGGAGGGAGGGGGAACAGGTTGGTATGTAAAAGGAAAAATAAATCTTATTTTAAAATAAAAAATTATAAAAAAAGATTTGATCACTTATTTTTTTAAAATAAAACATTTAATAGCAAAGAAAGAAGAAGCATAAAAGTAAACTAGTTCAAAATACATAAAACAAATACAAAAGAAAGTATAAATGTCATTAATATTATGAATTAATCAGTTTTTAATTTTCATTTCCCATGCATTAAAATATGTATTCCATAAAGTTAAAATGCTCTGCTTCATGTCATCAACATCTTTGAGTGAACACAAAATAAAATAATACTTAAATTTCAAAAAGAATAATCCACTAAAATGTTTTTTAAATCAATGCTAGAAATATTTTTAAATAATAGTTATAACTAAAAGGTTTTAAATTTATAACAAGAGTAAGAGTTGTAGTCTGGTTAATCTTTGCTTTACATCTAGTATTCACTTATGAGAGAGTATATACCATGTTTGTCTTTCTGAGTCTGGGTTACCTCACTTACTCTCACTGAAAGCAGGATAAAGCATGTAATAAGTGGTAAATTATCAAATTAAACAAAATAAGCCAATCATAAAATACTAGAGTAGAAGTGATTGCTGTATGCTTGATTCCAAAGGAATCATCTAGGTCACCCCTAGAATCAACACAGAAGTTAGATACAGAAATCATTGTAATGGTGAAAGAATTGTGGTAAACAAAGTATGGGTAGGAATGTAAGTGATATCTTTTGGATATGCAGTGACCATTGCAATAATAAACAAAAAGAAAATGTGTTTATTCAGATATATGGGGCAAGAAACACACAAATAACAAAAACAAAACAACATAAAATGCCAAGAAATGGAAAGGAAAAAAAAAACAGACAAGTGTGTAGGAATACTAGTCAAGAAGAAGGCAATTGGTGGAAGGGGACCAACCATGAGGCTATTAAGACATGATTATAATCAAATTATCATGTGTGATATTGTCATCTTTAAGATAACAATGATTAAATAAAATAGTGGCACATTATAAGAGTTGAATAGAAAAATAAAGAATTGATTTTATAAGTATGTAAATAGATGCACATTATAAATATTGAGAGATAGATAGTAGACAGATAAAACAGATATATGATATATGATAGATAGGTATATATAATAGGTAGATGATAGATACATAGATGATGATGATGAAGACAGACAAACAGACAGACAGACAGATAGATAAATAGATAGATAGATAGTAGACAGATGGAGCTAGATAGGTAGTTTTTCTAGAAAGGAAAGATGTAATTTCCCAAAGAATTTTTAAATGATAGTTCTTCATATATCAATTGTATGCAGTTTAATTGTCTCATCATAAATCAATACAACTATTAACTAACAATAAAATAACATGCAAGTGAATATTTCAGTATAACTAGAAGTTGCAGACACACATTTTGCAAGTCCTGTAATCCAAAGTTCTTTATTGTTTGTAATAAGAATTCTTTATTGTTTTTAAATAGAATTTCAGCCTTTTTTGACATTTCTCATACAGAGCATCTGGTGCAATGAAAATGTTGCTTTTTCCAACCTTAACTGATGATCCATTTAAATGGTATAATGTGGTTTGTCATAGCTGAGTTCTGAACATCTCAAAAATACATACAGACTTTTGTGTATATAAAGTAACACAATGGTAAAAGGGTTGCTTCCTTTTAGAGAGGAAAGACAACAGTTTCAAATTACAAAATATCACCTTAAAAAAAATACAGTAATTGTGAAATCTCTTAAATCTACTTATTTTTACACCCATCAGGAAATCGTTTAGAATAAAATGAGTTGGAATAGAATAATAGATACATATTTAACAGCAATTTCTCTGCCAGAGCTACCATCTTTGCCAAGAAAATAAAGGCAGCCCTGGGAAAATGTATTATTTTCTAATCAATATGTTCAGCTAATAAAAATGCAAAAAAACAGCATTACAATTATATCTCATTTATCTCTCCATGTTTCTTAGAATTGGATATCAAAATGGTATTTTTATGTAGCTGTTTAAAATGTTTGACATTTGTCATGTGTTGATGTAACCAAACGTCTTATTTAATAAGAAACACAGAAATAATGTAAAAGAGAAAGCCAAGAGGTCAGAGCTCAGAGGTAAAATCTCACCCTTCCTCCTGCTGTGTCTTAGCTTCCTGAAAAAGAGCTATTTCCTTGTGTGTCAGTCGTTTCAAAGTCATTCTGCCTTCTCATTGGTTGTAAACCCAAAAATGTGACTGCCTCATCACTGTCTGTATGTACAGCCCTCTAGGTCTTAAAGGCATATGTCTCCAATGCTGGCTGTATCCCTGAACACACAGAGATCTATAGGATTAAAGGCGTGTGTCACCACCGCCATGCTCTTTCTATGGCTCTAATAGCTCTGACCCCCGGGCAACATTATTTATTAACATACAATCAAAATCACATTTCAGTACAATTAGAATACTGCCACATTTCCCCTTTTCTAATAAGAAGAAAAAAAAGCAAAAGGTTATAACTAACAAAAGAAAAACTATATACAAAAGTACAATAACTATATACAATATATACAAGTAATGAATACCTAAACAGGTATTTGACAAATCAGAGAAAAATAATTCCATTATCTATCCTATTTTGGTAAATCCAAGATGTATCTAATGCACTTTCTATCCTAATTAATTTTCAACTATAACTAACTAATTTTCAACCATAACTAACTAATCTTCAACTCCCTCAGAGACCCAAGAAAGAAATAATATTAGCTAACAAAAATAAAAACAGGAAGTGCATGCAAGAAATTTCCAAAAATTTGTGAGTTGACAGAAACAGCCAGCTGCCTGGGCAGTCACCTGAGGTTTCTCCTCAGTGTTGGGGCATCATCTTCAGCCTATAGGCTTAGCGAATCTGACAGACTCATTTGTGAAGTAGGATGTACACAGGTCAACAGTTCAACCTCATATTGGGTGAGAGCAGTTCATGTACCAGAAATGCCTGAATTCCACTAGTGTCCTGTCATGATTCAGGATTTTAAATTCTGGAAATTGTTGACAGTTTTTGAGTTCAGCTGTCCATTCTTCTTGGCTGTGTATATATGGCTTCATCTCAGCATCCCCTTCTTCTCCACATCCCTCTATTAAATGCCAGTCTACTTTTGAGAGGCATGAGCTTTCAGCTGCTGTTCCATTGCACAACAGAAGCCATCGGCCCTCTGCCTGTTAAGCTACCTTCGAGGAAAAGGGCACTGTACCTTTTCCAGATTGCGAAGACCACTTCAGGGATGGGGCCATATTGTCCTGGCCTCAGAAGATGCCTTTTGATAAAGCCATAACCACACTTGTTTTGGCAAGAATCCGTAGTCCTTTGTTTCGTGTTCTGTCTGTCCATTTTGTCCTGTTGATTCGAGGATACTTTGCTGTCCAGTGGCTAACTTTAACCACAATGAAAGTTGACTCCATATGCAGTTTCTTCAATGCCCATATTTTCTCTAAAGTAGATTGGTACTGCCAGGAGCCGACATGTCTCAAAAAAGAAAAATTTTCTAAGTTATTAAAACATTTTAAATGCCATATTTTGTAGATCTCTGAAGGGTTTGAAGATGACCTGTCTAAAACATCTCTGCTCAATTTTTAAAACATATCTAATATGACTACAGGTTCTA